>NC_142936.1:96107073-96167073 GCF_046866305.1 Octopus bimaculoides | reverse complement strand
TAATGCGTATTAAAGTATCCACGATGACTCTAATCTGAAAGGAGTATAATTAGATTGAAATACGTTAGAATATCACAAAATATTTTAGAATACGCATTATTGCAAAAACATGTCCCTTTTACCAGTTAATTGTCATTCACTGCTATGTGTTGTTGTTGTTGCTGTTGGTACTCCGTCGCTTACGACGTCGAGGGTTCCAGTCGATCCGATCAACGGAACTGCCTGCTCGTGAAATTAACGTGCAAGTGGCTGAGCACTCCACAGACACGTGTACCCTTAACGATATTCAGCGTGACACAGTGTGACAAGGCTGGCCCTTTGAAATACAGGTACAACAGAAACAGAAAGTAAGAGAATGTTGTGGTGGAAGAGTATAGCAGGGTTCGCCACCATCCCCTGCCGGAGCCTCGTGGAGCTTTAGGCGTTTTCGCTCAATAAACACTCACAACGCCCGGTCTGGGAACCGAAACCGCGATCCTATGACCGCGAGTCCACTGCTCTAACGACTGGGCTATTGCGCCACCACTTATACATATGTGTGTGCGCGTATTATAAGGATATAGATACATACAGACAGACACACACACACACACACACACACACACACACACACACACACAAACGCATACACACATGCACGCCCTCCCATTCATATATAATTACACAAAGGTGTGTGGCTTAGTGGTGAGTCAATTGAGATCACGATCGAAAGGTCATGATTTCAATTCCACGCGGCCCATTATGTCCTTGAGCAAGATATATCATTTCACGTTACTCCAGTCCAGTGGATTGGGACTGGGAGTTGGGAGCTGGTGCTGCAAATTCTATTTCACTGGATTGGCAAAAATGAGTCGTACCAGCCGTATCACATCGTCTGTCACGCTGGACCTCCCTGAGAATGATTTTACAGATTCACGTGTCTGAGGAGTGCTCAGCCACTTACACGTAAAGTTTACAAGCGGAATGTTTTGTTGATCAGACCAAATGGAACACTCGTCGTCACTGAGAGAATGCCAGTTTGAAAATTTTAGTGAATATATCCATTTCACATTAACATTTCGTTGAAAATTGCTTTGAACAAATTCTTAAAATTTTGATATCACTGTTGTTTTTATGGTTGTCATAAAATATGTGGATGTGTCATAAAAACAATGCAGTTACATGAAAGTGCTTTTCTGTCGGTTAAATAGGTGTTGAATTTTAATCAGCGACGATATATTACAGGTGTAAATTCTCATACTTATAGCGGAAATTAAGTCTAATATTATTTCTCTCTGGAATAACGCTACCTTGTTCAGGTGATATAAAATCAACAATTTATATCATCTCACTTATATTTTACAAGGTGAAATAGCTTATTTGATCCAAACTACGGAAGTGCATGTTACATTCATTTATTTGTAAATTCATGTACTCGTTTGTAATACATGTTAACTTTATAACGGCCAGTTTGCATAAAACCTACTGCGACAAAAATTCCTGATTTTATCATGCCAGGTTTTCAAAAACTGCCTTAGAAAAGTCATTCAAGTGAAAAAGAAACCAGCGTATATTGAGCTGTAATAACATGTACACTGATGCAGATTTTATGAATACATTCTTAACTATAATGTGCATCTGCTTTCATACAGATAAATACACAGAGAGAGAGAAACGGATATAGATATAAGCATATATATATAAATATAAATATACATATATATATATATTTATATATATATATATATATATATATATATATATATATATATATATATAAGTGAATATATTTAGATATATATAAATGTATATATATATACGTATATATATATATATATATATATATATATATATATATATATATATATATATATATATATATATATATACAAAAATATATCATATATATATATATATACAAAAATATATCATATATATATATATATATATATATATTTTAAAAATAACGTATGTATGTATGTATGGTCAACTTATAATCTGGCTCATAACTTTCACTGCTTCAGACATTATAGCTGCAATAAATGAAATCAAATACTATTCTGCTGTAAGTTCTGGTGGATTCCCCGCTAGTCGTTTGAAGGAATGTAGACACCAACTTGGAGTCCCTCTTAAAAACCTCTAGAGAAATTCTTTAGATTCAGGTTATATACCGGAACAGCTCTTATCCTTCGGGTTTCACGCAAACGTGATTTACAGTCACATTGAAAATTTTGCCAGACGTAGCGATGTTATTCGCTCAGGGTCTTGAGTTTATGTTTTTGAGTAATTAGCTTTCCCTTAATAGGTTGGTGTGAAGCGACACCATAAAGTTTTGATGATTTCTTCATAAGGAGCAATTAGCGACTTATGAAATCATTATTCCCTTTACATTTTATTATCATTGTTAACCATCCAATATGGCAGTGCCGGTTGTTGATGTTTAGTTTTCCATCTAGCTTCCTTTTGTGCAATAGCTGTATAAACATGTATGCAGCATATTTCTCCTACGTTTTCTTTAGGAGTGGCAGCAGCTGTGCATAGGAAGGTATCCTTATTCCTGTAATTAACACCATATAACGGCATGTGATTTCTATCATCATTGTCAATAATCTTTAGCATGCGCGCCACTGGATGTTTTCCATGTCTTGATGAGAATGGTGTGTTGCTCAAAGTTTGTTTCGAAGTAGAGAAGTTTTCTACGAACCATGGTTTCAAGATGTTTCTAAGTCGAATATATTCGACAGCTTTCTCTGAGGACTCAGCTACATATGGCTATCTCTTCTGCATTTAACCGTTTTTAAATCATTTTTCTGGAGAAGGTGCTGGTTTCTATGCATGCATGTATGTATGTATATATGTATGTATATATGCACGTATGTATGTATGTATGTATGCATGTATGTATACATGTATGTATGCATGTATGTATGCATTTGTGTGCGTGTATGCATATGTGTATGCATGTATGTGTGTATGTATATATGCGTGCATATATGTATGTTTTGTATGTTTTGTTTCATGTGATTGTCATGCATGTACTTGTATATCTAGACGCGTTCACATATGCTTAAATGATAAACTTCTGGAAAGCTTTACAGATTTTTACAGCTCTAGTGATGTATATATATATGCATGTATGTATATGTATATACATATACGTGAATGTATTTGTGTGTATATGAATATGTTTCTCCCCGTGTTTTTCTCCTTGTTTTCTCCGTATGCTTTCTGTCGAAGAGCGTAGCTCGAAACGTTAAAGACTTTCCGTATTCCCGAGCGTCATACTAATACATCCTTTTGTTGTTTACACCACCTGTCCTCGTCTGTTGTTGTTTTTTTTTCGTACATTCTCCCATATATATATATATATATATATATATATATATATATATATATATATATATATATATATATATATATATATATATATATATATATATATATATATATATATATATATATATATATACATGTGTGTGTGAGTGTGTGTGCATGTGTGTGTATGTTGTAGAATGTACGTGTTTAAACGTAAACTAATTTACTGGTGTTGTAAATGTATTCTTTTCTTCTAAAACTTGTTCAACACGTATGATTCAGCTAAAATAATTATCACATTGGACTAAATACTAACATTGCTATGATCGATTAATATTTTACGAGGAGATTCTCCGGCGTTCAGCAGTCGAATGACTGAGACAACACTGTAGAATGATCAAATAATAGATTGAAAAAAAAACTCAAAAACATCAACTCATACAATTCAGTTTCATTTTAGATATTTCTAGAAATAGCTTGTTCTAATGATATTTTTAAACAGATATTTTTAATTACAGACTCTGTATTACGTAACATACGCATTTACATAATTATCCAAATCAATCGTTAGCGTTCGTATAAGTGCTTTTTTTAGTGCATGCAAACAACATTATGTCTTTTGAACAAAAGAGAATTTATAGTTCAGTTTTGATGTAAAAAGGACAAAATTTATAAGAATCTATGAATTGTTTTCGAAATAGAATCCTTATATTTTCCTAGCAACCGTCGTGGAGGAAGAAGCAATGAAGTGTTACAGCACTTCAGTTATATATACATCGCTGTTTGAGAAGATATGCAAGAAAAACTAAAAACAATATTGAATAATATTCTTGAGCAACAAAAGAATGTCCTCATCATGATTTCAGAAATATATATTTCTTATAGCCCTTCGCAAGAACAATTTTGACAGATGAAAGCATAACCAACTAAATCCAAATTAGTTTATTTTTATTGATAAGTAACAGTTTAAGGACTCATGAAAAATAATAGCTTCTACCATTGGCGCCAGGCCGGCAATTTTTAGGGGACGGGACGAGTCTATTACATCGTTCCAGTTCTTCACTCGTTCTTTTCATAAGGATGAAAGGCAAAGTTGACCACGGGGGGAATTGGACTCAAATCGTAATGAGCCGCAAGATATACCGCTAAGTATTTTGTTCGACGCGCTACTGATTCTGTTGCATTAAACTCACGAAAAATAATATCATTATAGTAAATTCCAATCAGATTTGAGATTAAATAATTCTGGAATAAAATAAATCAATATTGGTACATTTCGTCAAGTTGTAAATCTTCAGTATATTAGAAGAACGGCTAGATAAGATTTATGAGCACATAACTATTCAAAAGGCATCAATGGAGCAAATTTAATTAGCCTAGTATTTGAAATGAACCTTCTCCACTTGTGGTGTGATACACCCACAGCTTCTTCATACATTTGCCGGATGTATCAGATTTATTTTTTGTAATATGTAATTGAAATATATTGTCATTCGAAAGTCCTAGTTTTAAAATTCAAGTCAGCGTGATATTTGTGTTATCGTTTCCAGAGAGGTTAACCATGAAGTTGTTTTTCCTAATTCAAAGTTTAGCATGCAAGTATACAAGGTATACAAGCCATACTAGAATATTTGCTAGTCGAAAGTAAATTTAGAGTGTGTATATATATATATAGGGGTTGGGGGTACAACCCACTAAGGGATAGTATCTATCCAGTATACTGCTGGGAGGGTACCCAATTATTGCTACGCTAGTGCTATACTAGGTGCAATCAATGGGAGCGGGTAAAAGTGGAGGTTTTACCCAAAATTTGTGTAACAATTAGAAAATGGAGGATAATATGCTGAACCCAACTACTTGCAGACGGCGTATCCCGTTGAATTCATTAATTTAATTCATAGCAAAAGTGACAAAGGGAGGAAGAAAAGAAAAAGAAAGAAAGAAAGAACCAAGCACAGGTGTCCATGGCAGACTATGTTATTTTGCCAACATGGTTTACATATAGAAGTACAAAGTACATAAGGAATTAGAGGATGAACAGAAGTTTAATCTTACAGCTGTTACGGCCTAGTTTTGGCAGACCCCATTCTATTCGAATATTCCTTTCCGGAGTGATTATCGGATGACATTTTGAAATGGGGTTACATGCCCGAACCTCTAGGCCTCTTCAGAGATTCACAAAGGGTTACATACAGATGTAGAGCAAGATGTAAAAACAGAGGTGTGGTAGAGACCAGAAGAAAAACAACAGCAAAAATAAGATAGAAATAAAAATAAAAATACAATTGAAATCAAAATATAAATAAAAATAAAAATAAAAAATACAAATAAGGGTACAGGAGGAAAAAAATAATAATAGTAGTAAAAAAGAATACATAAATGAAGGTATTGCATGTGGGACATGCAAACATATAGAAAAGATATATGTCAAAAAACCCTTAGAAACACAAGGCACCCAAAAAGCCTACAAACATTATAGATAGATCGCTATAGGCACTCCAATGCACATCTATATGTGTTGGTTCGTGTGCACAGCCTTACTCGGATGTCCCCTTACTCTCATGTGTGCATATACAAGTTTTTATAAGCAAACATTCCACCACATACGTTGTTTGTGGCATCAGCTCTATTAGCCGTATCTAGAAAGCTGGAAGTGTTTTTTAGAAAGGAGGTTTTGTTGAGTGTGTGTCATTTCTGTATATATTGGAAGGTTCTATGTAGAAGTTCATTTTATACAAGTTATTAATATTCTAGTAGCAATTAATGTTCTAGTAGCAATAACAGTGAAGATGACGGTGACAACAACAACAACAACAACAACAACACCACCAACAACAACAACAATAATATGCCACACTTTCAAACTTAGCGATGTAAGATATCCTGTTGCCTCTTCCAACGGCTCTAGCATTCTGCTGCTAGTGGGGGAGGGTTGATTACTACCGCTAACTTCCTCCTTCCAATTGGGCAACTATTGTTTTAAACTGCCTACGCTTAGCTACGGTTGGATAGCCAGTGGCCGGTCAAGATGCTAGCCTGCCTGCGCCCCCCCCCACACACGTGTGCTGTGTAAATCCCCCCGTACTCACTCTCATGCGTGCGTGTATATACATACATATGTATGCGCGCAGCAACACATCTCTTAATTCCATAGCCACAACAGTAACAATGAGGATAAATACATTCTCATCTATACATATCCAGATATACATCCTTATACACATTAGGTCCCCTCACATATACCCATAATTATTCATACATACACAACCGTGTGGCCAACTATCATTACATCCGTATGTACACAACTACATACCTACCTACATACTCACCTATACATATACACATACATAAATACACACACACACACAACTAGATGTACACACACGCACACATACTTATACATGCATACACCCCCACATATACATATACCCACACATATACCCATACCCATATATATATATATATATATATATATATATATATATATATATATATATCGTCTGTTCTATAAATTATGTGATACGAAAAAGACTATATTCCAGTATTTTCTCTCTGGGAAATATAGCAAATATAGCATCGAGGAATAACGCAATCTTAAGGAGATGAATGTGTTATCAGTTGTCAAAGGCAAATGCATTGTACTAGTATGGCCTCAAGTTATGCTAAAATGTCGTCTGTGTCATTCAACATGTCATAAGTTCCGGTTTTCTGCCATTTACAAATTAAATATAAACGTTAATGTGTGTTTGTGTATTTGTGTCCAAGTGTAACCGAGATATTTATAATGATCTTGTAATATAATGCAATAGGGGCCTTGAGCCAACATCTGAAACTAGTTGAAACCAATATAATACAATAAGCATTTATGGCATTCTTCATATTATATATTTGGTATCTCAAATGTCTTCGGAATTTAATACCAGTTTTTGAAATTCTCCAATGTAGTTTGCCGACTCTCTTTATGACACTTCGGATATATATATATATATATATATATATATATATATATATATATATATATATATATATATATATATATATACTTTTGAGAGGATGCGTGGCGTTCAATCGTATAATAATATAAATAATATATACATATATATATAAGTATATGCATATTAACGAAAGACACGAATGGAAAACAAAACAAACAGCATAAAGAATGCCCTTTCATCAGTTGTTGGCTGTTTTTCTAGTCTCGTATTTCGAACATTTAACAACAATATACGCTTTCCATAAAACAGTTGCTCCCGCAAAGCAGATTAAATAAAATTTGGGATTTTGCGGAGGTTCAAAAATAGATAACACAAACAGGACAGTGAAAACAAACATGAAGAGCTGCTAAGCCTAAACAAAGTTGTGGTGAACGCGTACATCAAGCTAGGACAGGAGACAAACAAGAAGACTTGTGCTTCGTACTTTTTTGTTGTACACGTTCCATGACGTCCTGTGCCCACATATGCATATATATATATATACGTATATATATTAGTATGTGCATATACGTATGTATATATGCATATATGTATATATATATATATATATATATATATATATATATATATATATATATATATATATATATATATATATATATTATTTATATCATAGATAGTTAGATAGATAGATAACACCAACATTTAGTTTTAGTTTTCTAGAATATTGACGATTATTTTGTGTTATACTCCTCTTATGAAATCTGATAGATACAAACACAGAAATATATGCTTCTTGTCTGAAACAAAAGGTCATACTTCCCCATCAAAGCATGTCGATCATATTTTGGGTGAGATTAATTCTTAATTCGTTGTATATCTAATTTCGGGTTTTTCACCTATCCGTGCTAGTTCACTGGGGCTATTTATGTTTTAGTTATACAAAATTACGTGGGGTGTAGAGAATAATTCGTAAGAAAATATAGATATCAACTGACCAAAAAAGTTTTTATAAATGTAGCCATGCTGATGGCGGCTATTACGTCGAAGTATGTGCCTGATCTTCCATTATCTTCAAAGATTATCACATTTTTGATTCAGTATCATAATCAACTTGGAGGCGTGAATTCCGTCAATTTATGTTCCATTTTTTCTTTGAGAGCCGTTAAAATTCGCTTCCAGATCTGTTTTCTTCTCCGACTAAGACAGACGCCACAATATGTAACTTTCCATGTGGTAGAGCATTCTACCTTCGGTGTATAGGCTATTTAATTATTTCCTTATTTCATTTTATCTTATATTATGTGCTCACAGTAAATGTTTATGATACCTATGCAAATTGCTGTTATCTGTGTCTCATCAAATTCTCTATAACCTAAGATGGAAGGTCTTTTGAACATGTGATCGTAGATTGTTGGCGCTCACACTACGACGTTGCGAGTACGTTGCAGTATTTGTTTTTGTTTTCAATATTCTGACTGGAACTTCAGCTTGACCTATTAAGGTGGCGAACTTGATCGAACAATAGGCTTAAACAATCATCTGCTAACTTAGGTAATTGCAATGGAATCCGATTAGTGGCATACAATCACGTCAGGTGGCTGGTTTGAGTATAACTTCCATCATTCTACTCCTAAACATGGAGGCCCACAGATAGCCCATGTGCACTCCTTTTGCATATCAATAAAAGACTTAAGAAACATATCTCCAGATGAGATTTTATGGTGGTGGTGGTGGGGCGGCTAGTCGATAACATCGATCCCAGTATTCAGTTGGCACTTATTTTATCGGAAGAATGAAAGGCAAAATCGATCTCGGTAAAATTCTGAGAACGTGAAGACGGACGAAATGTCACGAAGCAGCTTCCGAGGTCCCTGCCTTAATGCATCGTTTTATATTGAAACATCTGATTTGCGCAACGCATGAGATATGCGAACCCAAACCCGGGAGGTTCACGTAGATACTGTTTGTTCTTTTTCTTTATCTTTATTTATCTTAGCTTCTGTATATATAAATTATGTTATTTCTTATATAATTAGGTGCTTAACTGTACATATATTCTAATATCTATTATGAATAAGTATTAATATTGGTAAAAATACAGGCATTCATATAGTATTAAAAAAAGTCTATATGGAAGAAATTATGTCTACATCTTCGTCATCAGTATAATAATATATCGAAGAATTATTTAAACAATATTACTCGAATGGAATACCAATATAAGAATATTAAATTATTTGAATATAGTGTGTGTGTGTATGTGTGTGTGTGCGCGCACTAAGAGGCACATTTTAAAACAAAATCTTTTTGATTTTATATATTCTTAAATTTCAAGTTTTTATGAAGATTTTTCATAGAAATAAAGTATAATACGAATATATTCTTACTACTCACAATGGCATTGGATTAAGAGTTTTATGATTTTGACTAATACTGTTATCCAATTCTCTAAAGCTAATATATGCATTATTAAAACCCAAAGAGTAACTAGTGTAATCCTTCTGTACTCTATAGAGGAACACCAAATTAAGCGAACAGCTGTAGATTAAGTCATCTCTACTTCAATAGCATTTGTTCTGCTTTTCTGCAGTTCAGTTTTGCTGAGTTCAAATTCTCATGAATCCACAACTTCTTTTTCATTATTACGGGTTTGATGAAATAAATTACTTTTTTCAGGGCAATGGATTCGCAGGATTATTACGCCGCCGGGTATATCAAGTCTTTTGCAGTATTTGTCATAGCCGTTTGCATTTTTTTGTCCTTGTGAGTTAGACTTAATTCCCCATCCGCTTTAAAACCACAGCCTCAGCCTTAGTTGCCTTTACCGGAAATCATTTAGTTGCATGCATTCGGCACACGTCTTTGGTTTGAGGTAACTTCTTCCTTTCCACCGACTCGAATAAAATATTGCACATCATTCTCAGCCAATGAAAACAAATACTATGAACAACCCACCTGGAGGCAACATACACCTCCAGAGGATAACATAATCTCCCGAGAGCTAACAAATTATTCAGTGGTCAAGGAGGGAAAAACACAAAAGTCGGTTAACTAACAAATCTATTTGTTCATCTTATCAGGCTAGAAAAGAAAGACCAACTTATTGAGTAATTCCGTCGTGCTATATTGTATAAAAATAGAACGTTCTGATCAAATATCTTATTCATCAGAAATGAATACCCACAAAACTAAAATTAAAATAAACAATTTGACCCAGCATGGCCGCAGCTTTGAGCTGAATCCAATAGAAAAAAAAATCATAAATTATTTTCGTTTACCTTTATTGTAATATAAATATTTCATTTGCAAAAACGTAAAGCGTTGCAAATATTTTTTATATGGTCATTCTTTTTAAATTGTTTTGTTTCGAAACCCTCATACGAAACAATCAACGTTTGGCGTACCTTTTTTTCAGTCAACCCAGTAAATAAGAAGACCTCAAATTTGGTCATGTTAGAAAGGTCAGGAAGTGGAATATCTCATAAAATTCAATATCAGCTTTGAGCCATTTCACACCACATTACAACAAATAACATTCTCGTTCGTGTTCAATATGTGACAATTTGCCAATAAAATGTTTGCCAGATCTACTTGAATATATTTGGAGAAAATTATTTGATGTATGAAATATATTATCAATTCTTGAAATGTGGCATTCTTGATGTACAAACATGTAGATCCTGCTGAAAACCTTTGAACGAAATTATTTTTGCGAACTGTTTAAAATTGTAGGAAATCTAGTGCTGTTGTAAATATATATTTCATAATTAATAAAACAGTCTTCGTTTAAGATTCTCTAACTTTCAATAAATATTTGATATCATAATAGAAATATTAAACAAACATTTAATATTGCAAAATGTAAGGAGTAAATATTCATGATATAATTTGAAGCGTGTTGCTATAATGAAGTATATGAGAAGGCTAACTTTGTGAATATAGGATGATAAATATTTGGCAATATGTCCTTTGCTCCAAGGCAAAATAATATATTGCTATATATCTAATCTTTAACAAGATTTCAAATCCCTATATGTATATAGATCTAAATCAAATATATCATCGAGCAACCAGAATCAACCACTTGAATCCACAGATATTGAAACATCTTCAGGAAAATGGAGAATTTATATTCAATTATCGTTTCTAATTAGCTTCATCTTCGAGATATTTAAACCCATTCATCCAGTCCAATATCAGCAAATGTGTTTTTAATAAAATAAAAAGCCTGTTGAAAGGTGCCGTGATCATGACTATTTTGGCCCCTCATCTCGCAGACACCAGAAATGTGTGCACATATGCTGTTCCTCATAAATAGAAGTGCGAAAAACTGGCCTTTGAGGCGCATTACTAGGGAGAGACTTCTAGATAGCAAGTATTATACGGAATGGTTAGTATGAGATCTGATAAGGGCTTGTGTAGAGATGTCATGTGATCAAGCCGCTCGGTGGTAAAATAGAATACTCTAGTTGCAACAAAAAGCAAGACTGAAGAGATATGAAATTCGTAGGCCAATGAAATTACATGTAACAGCTAAACGTTTAAGAATGCTATCATTTCAGTTTCGAGCGTTAGATTTGATCCTTATCGTAGTTATAGCTGTGCATTAACAGAGAATGTTCTCGCCTGTCTGACTTGCCAGATTCAAATCCTGATTTGATGTTCATGCTAAGTACTAATATATGGCAGTTATTACTACTGAAGTCCTGCTACGTCTCGGCTAGTTACCTTTCGGTATTCAAATGTCAGTATCAAATGATAAAAACGGTAATATTGCTAAATTCTTTTCGATAATATCTGCTTTTCTGTTTTTTTTTTATGAAAACTCGTTATCGCTATGTCATAAAAACTTACCTCTCTAAATTAATATTGGTCCTGGTTCCAGCATTTCAATATATTCCATGCTAAAGAGAGAGATGTTTATTGCAACATTAATTCTTCATCTCAAGGCTGTTACAATCGCTAGCACACCGGGTAGAGTGCTTAGCGGCATTCCATCCGTCTTCACGTTCAATTCTGCCGAAGTCGACTTTGCGTTTCACCCTATCAGGTTCGATAAAATAGTACCAGTTGAGCACAGGGTTTGAGGTAATAATATTACCACATCTCCGAAATTGCTGGCATTATACCAAAATTTTAAACTATTGCTAATTTTCTCTAAAAACTCTTTTGTCTAAACTCTTTTGAAAATTAGCATTTAATTATAGCATGTTGAATTCTAGCATCCCATTCGAAAGTTCACGGCGTTGTAAATGATTACGGGCTTTAATAAATGGGCTAAATGATAAATTTACATAAATTTAAAATAAATATCATTTACGATACTTATATTTTATGGCGTGTTTCTAATTTTAGCAAATCTAACATTGGCTATTTGTAAGGGAAAATTCTGAATATTCTTACTGCACACAATAAAAGTCTGAAAAGCTTCTTATTGTTTTATATAAGGACGATGTTTAATACCTGAAACGACAATAATATTAGTGTTTTATTTTGTGTTCTGTTACAATAGATGTATCATGCATTGATCAAATAAAAGATACTATTGTTAACTATCGCCTCGTTTTTATCATACTGCATAATGAATAATGAAGAGTATAATTTACACGCAACGCCACAAAGCGGAAAAGTTTACAGTTTTAATGAAGTTAATTATAAATGACAAAGAAGAACGAAGCTGTTCAGTTTATTGAGACCAACAGCAATGTGCAATAAGCAAGTGACATTATCAGTATTTTCAATCGTTTCATTCAAGGTGAGCGACGTCGTAACGAATGGCAGCGAAATACTGAAGTAGATAATTTTAAATTTTAACCGTTATCACTTCCGAAATCTAAATCTTCTCCAGTAACTAAAATATTTATTGTACAAATTTCTTTTACTATTCTAGTTTTATGTCGACGTTTTCAATTTGAGAAAATTTCTACGGAATTTAATGGCAATAATTAAACTTCAACTCCTTCCGAACCAAGTGTTATGTGTTTATTAATTACCTATATCATCATCATCATCATCATCATCATCATCATCGTCGTCGTTACCATTATCATTATAATTACTGTATGAAGCTATAGTTTTAATTGCTCCAAGTCGCTTTCTCTATGCTAAGGAAAAGTAATTGAAGCTACAGAAAATATTTTATTTGTTTCTCTCCTGCTGTGTTACCGTGGAATGCTTAACAATTAATTCTCATTTGATATTTCCGGAAGACACATTGCACAGCTTTATTTATTTTACAATATATTTCAATATAACAAACTCTCTTAACATATTTATTGAATTTAATGTATTCCTTTTTGTGGAAATATAAGTTTATAAGTTTTGATATTAGTTTCTTTAATACAACAAATATTCACCGCATACTAACTGCAGGTATATTTTGACATGCATGTCATTGAACAGAATTTGACATACTTTTAAAACATTATTTAATAGAATTGTTCTCGAGCTTTCTGTAACCAAATTTCCTCCTTTACCCGACGAGACCTTGCAAAATCTCCGTCTAATGTTTGGCAAGAAATAATAATAATAGTAATCATAAAACAGCAGATAATTTTGATTAAACAGTAGGTGAATTTGTGCTGTGGCCTATTGGAGATATTTCCTTATACTTTCTACTTGGCATTTTCCCAATTTTCTATATTCGCATACAGTTATATCTCCTTTGATAAATGTTCATGATTAGTAGTGAAGAAGGCGGGAGCTTGAGTGTTGAAGTTATATTTGTCCTCGATGGATTATCAGTCATATATGTGTACATTGACGACGCAATGATCGACTCATTCTAATCCGTAACGAAAACTTTTAGAAAAGACATGAAATCTACTTGGTTTAAATATTTTTATTCGAAAGAAAAATAACGACGCTTCCCTCTAAAATTCTAGCGCTCCTCCGAACATCCCTTGTAATTCGCTGCTCCATTTTGAGTCCAAAAATCTCCTAAGGTGGAGCTGCTACTTCGGTTAAGAACCATGTTTTGTTTTTAGTTACCAGTTCTGTATACAGCATTACGAATTATAGAGCTAAGTTTAATCATCTTTCTTTTTGAAATACATATCAGGCAATTAATATACTTCAATGATTTTTCAATCAACAAATTAACTTTACAGATATTTCACTGCATGATATATCAAGTTCATTACATACGTCACAAACTATATACACTGACAAGCTCTACGAAGTCGCATTTTAAATCGTTTTATAAACGATTATAATTAAATTTCTGAAATAGTAAATATGTTTAAAATACGTTGCATAGGATATCCGCAGTTAGTGTATCATATAGACAGTTATTCTTACGTAAGAAGCCATGTAAGAATTAGATAGAAAATGTAATAATAACATTTTATTAAATTTGAAGAAGGTCCGCCACGGATATATTGTAACACAGCTCAATGTTCTAGCTTGACGTAATATCCAAATGGTTTTTGATTGTTACTAATTCTCGTAATAAAACTATTTTTCTTCAGTTTAAACAACTTTTATTGGTTGATCAGAGATTGCTCGGTTCCATAAATTCCATTATTTATATATAAATTCTAAAAGCGTTCATGCCGATGTGAGTAATTCTCTTCCAGATATCCTAAAAACAGATTATCTGTGAATGGAAGTTATAAATACGTTAATCTTCATAACAGAAATGTATATCTTTCAATTCTTGCCTCTACTTAATAAATTTTGAATTTGATACATTTTACTATTCTGTATATATATATATAAAATATATCTCGCCCGAACAACGTGTTTGCACTTACGATAGGAAAAGAATGACTACTATAATATTTGTAAGTAGAATAACTAAATTCAATATTTTTCATAATTAAAATTATGTCCGAGAAATTATATTCGTTATAATACTTATGAAAACTAATTGCTTGGGTAATTCAAAGAACATCTCTGAGTAGAGGAAGAAACTAAAAAATAAAAAGAGTTTTACACGCACACACACACATACATATCCACATAGACACACACAGACACGCATACGTACGCAAACTCATATACACGCACATTGACACACACTGGCGCACTCACACACACAATATGTATATATATATGTTTATATAGAGATATATATGTACAGTGTATACATGTGTGTGTGTGTGTGTGTGTGTGTGTGTGTGTGTGTGTGTGTATGGATTTGTGTACGCATGACTACATGACTTAGAATTGATATGTTCATTTGAAATCGATTCAGTTATATTATGTTACTAAAAATATTCTTTATCTTTTACAATTAGTTAAATTTCTGTTTATATATGTTTATATAATATATGTTTTATTATATACTACATGACAGTGTTGGAATATAGAACTGTTGTTTGTTACCAAAAGCAGTTCAGTAAGCTTTAAAAAGAAATGGTTCTCTTTAGTGCAACGTAGGTAAAAGAAAAAAATCATGCGACACATCGTGATTCTTAAGAATGGTACCTAATGTTATTATACGGAGTCAATATTTAATAGTCAAACATACTAATAACCAAAAGTCTTAGGTTACATATGAACTGAGTCGTATTTACGTACAGTGGTGTGCATTTCTTTTAAAGGGCGGTAATTAAACGATGTTGGTGAAATGACTGCGAGAAATCAAAAGCGACAACTTGACGTACACACTGTTCTCTGAGAGTTTAGCACTAACCACTTGTATGAAAAATTCTAAAATACATAAAGGTTTTAGTGTAAATATCTTACAAAGTGCAACACTTATAAAACTAACACGAGTTCCAACATAAAGTGGCTGTAAAATTGCTAAGTGACATATCAAGTTCAGAAGTAAATAAACCAAGTCAAGCAAGAAATGTTAGCGGAAGCGTTGTAAAAACCAATGCAGAGTAAAATATCATTTAATGGCTAGGAAACAAAGATGTGACGAAGCATAGAATAATTAATAAGCGATAAAGATAATATGGGAGTTTATACATGCTACATTAAACAATAAAAATAACAAGTTGCTGCGAAATCGATTAAATAGAATGTTTACACAACATGACACAATGAAATTCTGACAGTATCAATATCTAAACGTCTTATTTTCCTGCTATTTTCTTTAAAAAGTACGTTATCATTCTAAGAAATCCTTCATAAAATAAAATAAAAACATGAGTCTCAATACCAAGTAAATGACCGAAATCAAATAAATATGCGTGTGGGTAATGCTTGTAAGAATTACGTTTCAGGCACGAATGGAGGAAAGAGATACAAATGGAAACGAAAGCCGACCTTGTTTCTCAGAGCATGGATTTATTTTGTTGCTATGGTTATCGTATGAGGAATATTTGGTTTCAAATTTTGACACAAGGCCAACAATTTTAAGGATGGGGCAAAGTCCATTGCACCAAAGCAAGTGCTCTAGTGGTACTTATTTTATCGACTACCAAAGATGAACTGCAAAGTCAAACTCAGTAAAATGTGACTCCAAAAGACATACAGACGGTCGAAATGCTGCTAAGCATTTTGCCTGGCTTGCTAACTATTCTGCCAGCTACATTTACAAGTGTTATTGATACATTAAATTGGATAATACTAAAATGGAAAGAATTGACCAACCGTCTATAACTATTTTTATTGAAGTGTGTTCTTCACAGAGTTTTGCCAGCATATAAAAAGATAAAAGAAGTATCAAATGTCCTTCCGGACTATAGGTTCATAACAGCAATTTGCCGGATTCTGCGGCATATATATATATATATATATATATATATATATCCACCCCCATTGGATGAAGCACAAGTTTGTCGCAGGATAACTCAGTTCAGTGGACCGGGACAACGTGAAAAGAACAGCACGCATCACCCAGTCCAGATATTGAAAATACAATCTTACGATCGTCAGTGCAGCACTTTTGCCACTAAGCCACGCATTTCCCCAAGATTGAACGTATATTGTAATCAACATATAATTCATAAGGCAAGTTTATGTATCTAAGAGACTGATTCATGCTCAGACTGACGGAAGTAAGAGAAAAATGACCTTCAGATCAAAGCATGTTTTCTTAAAAGGAGAATTAAAAATATATTGCTAGATACTCGTAAAATGTAGGAATCATCAAGAAAGATGTGCAATATGTATGATGATAGATTTCTTCGAGAATGATGATAGATTTCCTGTATGATGATAGATTTCCCAGAGAACGAGTAATATAGTGTGCAAATAAAAAAGTCAACTTCAAAAACCTAAGTCTAGTTTAAAACATTTCTCTAAGTCTGGTGTCTAGTGTAAAATATGTGAATTTTATTTAGTTATAATCAAACGTCTTATATTATAAGCGAATATTAGAAAACTATGATGTGAAACTATGAAGAGAAACTAGTTCTGAAAGGAATAGACACTTTGAGAATAATCCATTGTTATTAACAATATATCAGCTGTTTGAAGTAGGCCCACTGCAAAATGTGTTCCAGTCCTTATCTTGTCCACTTTCGTGACCCATTATCCTCAGTGATTCATTTGAAGACGATTTGAGGAAGATTTGGCAGTAGACAGTCATTAAACTCAGTGTAAAAGTAATACAACACACTTATGATCTAGGTTGTTCTAGTCATGTGTGCTTAAATATTTACCCCCACCCACCTCTCTCTGAGTTTCTCCCTCTAATCGGACCCTCTCTCATGCTGAAAATTCCTCTTGTCATCTGAGCCTTACGAATGGGCACAATCTTTTGAATGGGCACAATCGTTGTGATTGATTGCAAAGACAATTTTCAGATCGGTTTCCACTGAGTTAGTTGAGTTATTACTTACAGATAAACACAAACAGACCGCTCCCTACACACTCACACACACACACACACAAACACAGACACGCATATATATATATATATATATATATATATATATATATATATATATGTACATAACCGATTTAGTTTTACGTGCCTCTTTATCTTGCATTATTTTATATTATGGTTATAAATTCTTTAAGTTCATATAACTGTACATTAAGCTCTTTGTTAAACATCGTATGGAAAGTATTCTCTCTTTATTTGAGAAATATCAATTCACTCAATCACACACACACGCACACATACGCACACATGCAAACGCACACACACACACACACACACACACACACATACACAATCTCCCTTTCTTTCTCACACACACATATACATATATTCAAATATATCTATACATGCGGTTATACGTTTATATATATGTATGTTTGTGTATATGTGGGTGTGTGTATATATATGTATATATATATATATATATATATATATATATATATATATATATATATATATATATATATATATATATATGCGTGTGTGTGTGAGAGTGTGTCTGTGTTTGTATATGTTTGTGTGTGTTTAAATATTCTTGCATGTAATTCCTCGGGATATTTGTCTCTAATGGATTTTAAAAGAAACTGAAATTTGTTTCTATCTAACGATAACGTACGGTTATAATTGTATTTAATAAGAAAGGAATATGTTAGGAAAAGGATTTTGAGTAACATTTTACTCTTCCTTCATTCAATGTCACTTCCAGTTTGCTATATTTCTAGAACTAGCTTTAAATATGGACACATTTACTTTTCAAACAACTGAGTTAACAGTCGAAATCTACGAGAAATTGACTTATACAGTACCTTGTCTGCAAAAGCGAGAAGAAAAGATTGCTTTTGTTGACTTGACTTACGAAAGGAAAACTAGAAGAACACAAGTATATAATTGAATAAAAGCCGTGTCAGCTAAATTTACAGATTTCGTGTACTAATGCAAATTCCGAGTGTTTATTGCAGACAGCCCAAGACACAAAACCATTATAATGGCTAAAATACGTTGATTTACTGTAGGATAAAACAAAATCATATGTATCCACAGAGTGTCATAAAATGATATAATACCATTTGTGTGTGTATTTCTTTAAACAACGAACGAAATAACACACTTTCACGTTTATGTATATATGTATGCATGTATGCATGTATGTATGTATGTATGTATGTAAGTATGTATGTATGTGTGTGTGTATATATGTATGTATGTATGTATGTATGTATCTATCTATCTATCTATCTATCTAGTTGTCTGTCAATCTTTCTTTTGTATATATGGGTATATTTCTATGTGTATGCGTGGCCTTCGAGTGTGTGTTTTATAAAGACACACACTGCACATAACAGATGTGCGTGTGTGTTTGTGTGTGTGTGTGTATGTGTGTGTGTGTGTGCGTGTGTGTGTATGTGTGTGTGTGTTATCAAGCACACATACGTGCACGTACTGCGTATTTTTCGCTGGGATGGAATAGCGAGCTGAAGAATTCTCTCTCAAAGTGCAGGATTTTTAAACTTCTGAAAGTGGTGTACACAAATATACGAGCCGTACACGTTATGTATGTGTGGTCGATAATGCTTATTATTTCGGCGAGTACGAGCACTCGGTTATAATCCGAATTCAGATTAACTGCATTTGGTTTTAAGGAGCACCTAGGATTAATTAGCGTAAGTAATTCCACTGCAGTTCATTCAATGCGTGAAATTCTGGATTTGCTTCGTTGGACTATAAATATTTCACGAAGTGTATATCCAAGACAATTACAGTGAATATGGAGAGTTGGTATGGTACTTCCTGAATAGAAATCTATTAGTGGCATAAATTCTGCTTTTTTCAAGGTTTGATAAGTACTATCTACATGCCAAAGTTGTTCCCACTGCCAGCGAGCATTTCTTCAGCTTAGACACACCATGGCACCATTTTCAAGAGGTTGTTGACGTTATTAACTCCTGCATTGCTTTTAGCCAAGGACTTATTTTCATAATAGTTATTTGTTAATGACTATGTTACGCATTGATCTTTTGGACATCATTTCATTTTAACCAGCGGCATTGTGTTAAATACATATATACACATATACCACTATAAGGCGAACTTAGGCGCAAGTTCCACTAGCCGAATTCCACCTGGAAGTAGAGTGATGTCCAATGTGACGCACAGTGTGACCGGACTCAAAACAACTCGTTACAGCAGAGAATTACCTACAACCTTCCTTTTAAAAAGTATATCACATACATTACTGTTCCACTGGCACTAGTAGTGAAAAAAATGTGATTTCAAACGGCTACACCAGCCATACAGAATATGTCTGAATGTTTCAAGAATATTTTTCTAGCCTTGAACCTACAGTTTCATTTTGGAGGACGTTATCCCGGTTTCCGAGGTGCCTAATGTAGGAACCCCGCTAAAAAGAATGCTTGGCCTTCTCAGTTTTAACGAAGCTCCAATTCGTGCTAATATTTCACTGGAGAAACCTAACATGGTGTGCCTTGTATAAAGAACAACGCGTCTGCAAATCAAACAAATCACCAAATGATCTTCGGCGCATCATCCTTAAACATTAGTCTACCTTCTGTATTAATGACGGAAACTTTCGAAATTTGATGAGTTGTACTATTTACTTTCCACCTTTCCATACTTCCTTCGCTATAAACTGACATTTTGTAGCAAAAATATAATTTAAAATTAGATATTTTCCTCTATTTTTTTCAGTTTTCTTCTAACGTTTTCTAATTATTATTTAAACATTCTTTCCCTATTTTTTAGGCCACCAACTACACATTCTCTGTATATTTTCAATACTCATCATTTATTTATTCCAGTGAGCCGGAGATCTATATTATCGGATTATTTCTTGCCATTTTCCAAAGCTTTTACTTAATTTATGCATCATTTTCGATACCTATTATTCCCCAACGATTTCAATGTATTTATATGCAGAATCTCTAATGAATATATTTCGCTTAGAATTATGTACCGTTATTGAATTTTGATATGCATATATTTGTCTCCTTCTTTTCGAATCATTAATGATATTCCGAAACCCCCCATCCCTTCAACCTTGTTTTGTAGAAAATATATGAACATAATGATTTTTATGAATACTCTGTTCATTATGTCACCTTAAAATTGTTAATTCGAAGTGTTCATGTGTTAATGAATGATGCTAATAAACAAATTATTAAGTTTCAGGTTTGAACAGAAATGTTGCTTAGGTATTATTGAAGTATTCGTTAAAATACACATTTTAAAAATAAATTAATACAACAAATTGCAGGTGAAATTCCCTCAAGAAATTACTCGAAGCTGAACGATTCAGAAACAGCAAAACGCTTGCATAAATTTGGCTTTTCAGTAAGTTCTAGTCTCTTTCTCTCTTTCTATCCCCGCTCTCTCTTTCCTTCTGCTTCCTCTCTCTCTTTCCTTCTGCTCTCCGCTCTCTCCTCTCCTCTCACTCACCCTCTCCCGTGTTTGACATCTAATTTGATTATGTAAACTACCTCAGATTCAAAACCTGCAATTTTATGGCCTACACAAAATACACAAAAATAAGCTATGAGCGACAATAGGAGGTCCTGAGTGTGAAACTCACATCTTAAGTAATTTTGCGGACAAACTATTGTAACTCCATTTAAATTATGTATAAACGCTTACTCGCGATTAATTAAAAACAATTAATCACGTAAAACAATGGCATAAAATTATTGTTTTCATTCATGTTGTCAATTTTATATACAAATATCCCTCACAATTATGGAAACTTTGATTCATATAAGCTTAAGTTACCAGAAGGCATTACATAAGCTAATAAGACATCCCTTTCTCTTAAAGACAGTATGGTGAAAATGAACATATGTTTGAGTGCAATTTCTAGCTGGCTGCTCATAGTTGTAATTGGTAGAGTAAACTTATGATTAAAGGCAACTTTCATCTTCCCAGCCTTAGAGTTATAATTAATTGAGGAGACTTTACAAAAGGCTTCCAGTACACAATCTATGCAACTGAGTCTCATAATGTAGACCTATGGTGAAAGATGTCCCTCTCTTCACGCTTCCACTTTTTCTTTAGAACAGCAGAGTTTCATTTGTTAGATCTTTGGTTATTTTTCCTAGCTGACCTATCAACGCAGTTATATACAAGATACTTGTTCATTTAAGCTATTGAATATTGCCGCTAATTTTAAAGAAACAAATGATGTTATTTACTTATCGCGCTCTGCAGTTCTAATTACAATCATTTAAGAAAAAACTGGCTGACGTTTAGCCCAATACTTTACAGCGAGTAACTCATCGAACAATGCAAAATAGTTTTTAGAATTTAATTAAAGATTTACCATTCCACTCTCATACAAGAGGTCTTCAACTTATATAATGGTAAGTAAATGTATTTACCCTATTGTCTCGTATAAATAAATGTATTTACACTACACTTCGGCAATCAATGACATTGTTTTTTATGTAAAAAGTTTAGTCCATGTAGAAAAAGTAGTATGACAACAAAATAAGGTATGCATTTTCTTTTTTAGTGCTGCAGCCATTAGAACGATATTTCTGCGAGTGGTTTACTCCTTCTTGTAGGCTGAGCGGCCATGGAATAAATGACGTGCATTTCAGGAGTTGATGTCAAGTGGTGTTACTCGTATGCATAAATGGACATCACTCGTCTAATTCAAGGGAAAGCGTTTCAAGTAAAGGGAAAGAAACATCTTTTCTTTACCAAAAGATTCAACTTTGCTATTCGGGATGCGTCATTGATCTGTATAAATTATTAAATTCTAAGAGAACGACAAGACCACTCGTTTAGAAGAGTGTATTATTGAATAAACCAGCCTTAATACTTTTGTGATGGTTGTGCTAACGAAGGCCTCGCAGTAATAACGTAAGAATTCGACTTCTTTGGTTCTGAACTAAGAATGTATGTAGAGTCATAGTTCGCAGTTATATACTGGCAGTTAATTAATCCACAGGTCTACCAATACGTTCAGTGCTACGTTCAGGCAACACATAATTCATTTTCGTTTAAAATCATTTAAATGTATTCACATTATGGAAGCAGGTAATAGTCTATAAAATCCTTCATAGGAACTGCCTGCTTATTTTGTCAACCAACAGAAGAGAAAAGGTAAAGTTTGCACACTGCCTTCTATGTGTGTGTGTGTGTGATTGTGTGTGTGTGTGTGTGTGTATGTGTGTGTGTGTGTGTGTGTGTGTGTGTGTGTATGTGTGAATGTATGTCCACACTGCCTGCTTCTTATTTTGTCAACCAACCGAAAAGTAAAGGTAAAGTTGATCATGTTCGGTATGCAACTGCCACGAGGAATTTAGACCGAACTTCTATACAAAAATCATTGGCAATATTCACAATATATTACGGTCTGAATCACTAAAAGCAAAAGCAAAATTGCAACATGTATCTGAGCTTCTTTTGCTTTTGTCATGCAATTACAAAATCGGAAATGATAGCATTAGAGACGATTAATGTGGTATAAATAAATGGTATGCCAAAAAATGATCTTGATATGGAAATCAATAAAAAAGAACGAATCGATTAATTGTGAATGTTTCATTATTAATGTGTGTATGTAACTGTGTGTGTGTTCTAATGTGCAACAACACGCCTTTTACATTTTTCAATTATTTGATCATTGCGGATTTTTGTAATCGAACGACGACGCAAATTATAAATTAGGATTTGGAGATATATTGCATTTATAAGAGTGTCAGTGAGCACGCCTGAGTGTTTTTATGTCGGTGTGTGTTTACATACACACACACGCACACACACACGCACACACATATATATGGGTACAAGCATCCACACATGTAGAAACACATGTAGAAACAAAAACACACGTCTATAAACGTATGATTGTCAGTGATTAATTGCAAACAATACATATATATATATATATATATATATATATATATATATATATATATATATATATATATATATATATATATATATATGAATATAAAAACTACAGAAGGCTTGTGTTACATGGTTAAAGTATATGTTTAAATTATGTCAGAAAAATGTTAGAAAAATTTTAGAAAATCATTTTGGTATATAAACATTGTATTTTGATACATTTCTCAAAATACAATGTTTATATACCAAAAAGATTTTATAACATTTCTCTAACATTTTTCTGACATAATTTAAATACATACTTTAACCATGTAACACAAACCTTCTGTAGTTTTTTCACTCTTATTATCTTTTATACATCCAACCACGTGCTTTCACATACCAACTTTCTCACACACACACACACACACACATATATATATATATATATATATATAACATCTATTAATATGCATGAAATCTATTGAGAAGGATTCAATTGTTGTTGAACACACTAAAGTGACGTCGTTATCCAATACAGATGTGGCGGTAATATATTCAGCAAAATATTTCCAGAGATTTATGGAAAAGGTCCTTTAGAAGCCACACAGATATACAAATGTTCATGTCCGATTTGAGAACATAAAGCAGTCAGTGCAATAGTATTTAGATTAATTAGTAGCATTAACTACTCCAACAACAGCAACAATACTTTTTATATCACATTATCAACCTAAAATATTGCATTCACATTGCATCAGTAAATAACTTCCATTGTTACAAAGATTCCAGAATTATTTCCTAGATCTGAGACGAATATGAAAGAAAATACGAAAACTCGTACCAAAATATTTACTTCAAGAATTTTCAATTTTCGAATCGAGTACACTGGAATTTATTCTCTTACTCCTTTGACGTATCCTTATGCATACCAAGGTCCATAAGATGGCATCATGCTGATAGGCTCCGATAGACATATATTCCAATGCACTTATTTTTACTTCTGTAGACTCATTCTTTTAGTCTTCTATTCTTTTACTTGTTATAATCATTAGACTGCGGCCCCTGCGGGGGCACCGCCTTCAGCGATTTTAGTCGAACGAAACGAACGAGTATTTATTCTATCGGTGGTTTTTGCAGAACTACTAAGTTGTGGGGACATATACACAATATCACCGGTTGTCAATTAGTGACGGGGAACAAATACAGACACAAAGACACACACACATACGTATATATATATATATATATATATATATATATATATATATATATATATATATATACGACGGGCTTCTGTCAGTTTCCGTCTACCAAATACATTCAGAAAGGTTTGGTCAGTCCGAAACTATGATACAAGACACACAGTGGAACTGAACCCAAGAATATGAAGTTGGGAAGTAAACTTCTTACCACCACCACGCTTGCACCTCACCTACACTTTCTCCATATCTTTTCGTCAATCACATTTAAAGCTGACCTCAGAACAAACATATATAAAGCCTCGGATATGCATGGACCGTTTCTAGCTGACAATATGAGGGACTTTCAAATCCAGTGAAATGTGTTAACATAAATATATGTCAAAACGAGGTTACAATATTTCTAGTTGTGAGATATTCAAACTGCACAATATTCACTTATGAAACAGCAAACAGAGATATATCGAGATATATATACAAGTAATCTACACGCTTAAAGACTCACAAATACATCACTCGGAGCAAGGACATTGCAAAATTTCAACTGATCTTATCAGAACCAAAACGGAAGGAAAATAGCGTAAACTTCAATATTGATAGCGTCCACATCTTTTCAAATGAACACGTGAAACCAGAGTATTTGGATGCCACATCGATAAAAGAAAATACTCACCTGTCCTTATAAACAGCTGACTCCACAACCTGTGTCAGTAGATATAACTATATCTTATTCAGAAATAAACGTTATCAATTCCAAGACCTTTAGCAGACATCAACATTATTTGATTCATGATACAAATGTCAGGAATGCATAGTCTTACAAATACCATATATTTACTTTAAAGGCCAAGAAAGATGAAGGTTTATGTATTCTTAGACGTATAAAACAAACACATGGGTTTTGATAGAAAATGCAGTGAGTTTCATAAATTTAAAGATTAAAGATACTACAAATTTATCGCAATGAAATAGAAACAGTGGTGAAATTACGAAATTCAGTGGAATAAAATGAAATCAATGTTTACATTCCATTAGTCTGATAGAGGAATTTTACACATCAGTTACTAGGTACACTTTGTAAAACGCCTCAGAACTTGCTAAAACATTCATCAATATTAGTGACACTGATACCGGCATAATAATTAAAGTCAGGAAATTACTTGTTTTACGCCGATTCCTATTGGGTCAAAAATGAAAGGAATGCGATGAACGTTTTGATGTCTCTATGAACGGTTTCATCGGCATCGAAGTATGGAAAAACTATTCCAAATGTGGAATCAAACGTAGCAGCAAATTTTCTGTCATTGATAAATGAATCATTTCTCCGCTAAATATAAATTGAATGAGTTACTGAATAAAAATAATTTAAATTTTGTTGCAGTTGAATGGAAAACATTACATCACAAACATACTGCGAAATCAAAGTCATGGAATTAGAGACGCCTCAATTTTATCGATTTAGCATCAGGCTTTTGAGGTGTACTAAACTATATTTTGCTTATGGTACCGAGAGAAACATTATTGGCCTAACGGTCAGTAGTACTTTCGCAATAAAGTATATTATTTTCCAGTTTCTCTAGATACAGAAATAAAATATATTCCACCATTTTCTATGAGGAGATCTAGAATTTGCAGACCTGTATGATTCGCGATATAACAATAAAATATTGCATCACTGAAACTGCAGCCGCATATTTCAAATGAACAAAGACTAGTTAATGTATATCTGGCTGAGATCTACGACAATTACATAAAACAGATGTGTGAATGCTTAGACATATAAAAACGAATTCCTATGAGCAAACGTTTACAATTGAATCTCTTACAAGCAATCAAGTGCACAAGTATTATCTATCACCTGTCTTTCTTTGTATATATATATATATATATATATATATATATATATATATATATATATATATATATATATATATATATATATATATATATATATATATATATATATATATATATATATATATATATATATATATATATATACATGCATATATATGTATACACATACAGATATCTATATATATATCTGTGTGTATTTATCTATTTAATTATCTCCTCCTCTTTCTCTCTCTCTATGCATATATGTATATATCATTTAATGTACAATGTATTAAAATAAGAGGTGTTAAGAATTTCATACAATTATGACAGATGGTTAGGCAGCTTTTATAATAATGTGACTTGTGTCTTGAAGCAATCTTGAAGCTCTTAGAACATGGCTTTTGCTATTTGAAAACCAAGACGTTATTACATGAGAAACCACTAGAAAAACCAAGAAGGATGATGCAAAAAGTAGAAAGAGAAGACGAAGGGTGAATAAAAAGAATGGTGAGAGAAAAAAAGAGCTACGTTCCTTTTGACAGTAGACGCCTTCAAACACCATACGTGGTTAGCCAGCTTAGTGGCCTTCCTTTTGTCGATGTTCAGGAAGGGAAGCCGGTTGAGAGGGAAACTATTAGTATCTCTTATTCTAATACAGTGTCTACTAATTGATATTTGTCTCTCACTGAATGATCTCCCACAAAATGACGGTTCCAGTTAAACAGAGTTTAATCACATACACACATACATACACACGCGCACACAGGTATGTGTGTGTGTGTACGTGTGTGCATGTGTGTGTGTGTGTGTGTGTGTGTGTGTGTGTGTGTGTGTGTGTAAAACTCTAGAAGGTACCATATATAGAGATCATATGGTTTATAGAAACAGAAAATTTCTCTTCATTCCGATCATGTGGCTGTTTCCTTCAGGCGAGAATATTCCTCACCCGAAAATTATTAAAGCGCAAAACACAAGTCTAATACATACATGTATGCATACATACATGCATACATGCTTACATAAATGCATACATGCATACATGCGTACATACATACACACATGCGCATACACACACATATTAGCTCACACATATCATATATATATATATATATATAAACATACACAATACATAATATATTTATGGGTTTGTGTATGGCTGTGTACTGTCCTATATAATGCACAATTTATAAGTGATATTTCAAACTCTATGCGCTCATGTTACGAAATACATTACGACAGTCAATATCCAATGCAGAGTTATATACATAAAATATAAGAGCGCAAATATCAGCAGAGGTTTACATTTGACACTATGAAATGTGTTCCATTAATGAATAAATACGGCAAGCGAGGAAATAACTTACAATCAGATTACATCATCAGAGTTTGCAAAACAAATCAAATATTAGCTTTGAGAAAATTGACAATAACCCAATAATTATATTGTTTTCGTAGGATTTATATTCTATCGTGAATATGCATAAAAGGTTCCCTGAAAAACACGAGGCGCTTGTACGAAAGCATTTACCATATTGTAATATCGCTTATGGTAAGTAGGCTAAAGGCTCCGTATTGCTGTTATTAGGGTATCATCTGGCAAAGTCAGTGACGTGGATAAGTACACCCAACTTATCCATAATGAAGGGAACATAAAAGTTTTCACTTTTCTCATTGTAAACGAAAGTAGTTGATCAAAATTTCTAAACTCACACACACAACTACACAGGAGTCGATGCGACAAACGCATGTGGTGACATTTCGATTAACTAATTTCGGTTACAGTGAGAAAAGCGAAACCTTGTTCCCTGTACTTTGGATAAGACGGGTATACACACACACACATACACGCACAAACGTATAAATAAACACGCATACACATGTATACATGGAAAGAGTTGCTAATAAACACAAACACCAATGCGTATATATATATGTCGATATATATACGCATCTAAATACACTCGCGTACATATATATTAACATGCACGTACATATACATATATATTACCTTTTCTATTATCTTTTATATGTTCAAGTTACTATACTGCGGCCAAGCTGGGGCTCCGGCTTAGACAGTGTTTATTCAAATGAATCGATCCCAGTACTTATTTCGCTTACAGCCTGGTGCTAATTTTATCGATGAGAATGCCGAAATACTAAGTTACGGGTCTTAGACCCATCAACACCAGTTCTCAAACAGTTGTGGTGGTGGTGGGGACAAACACAGACATAATGACGCACACACAAAAATACATACACACATACATACACACATACATATGTATATATATATATATATATATATATATATATATATATATATATATATATATATATATACATATATACAGCCATACATATATATATATGAATATATATATTTGTATATACATATATCCATCCATCCATACATACATACATACATATATATATATATATATATATATATATATATATATATGTGTGTGTGTGTGTGTGTGTATGTATACAACGGGCTTCATTTAGTTTTCGTCTACCAAAATTCACTCACGAAGCTATAGTAAAATATAATAGTTGATTTTGGATCTTGCCATGGAGTTGGCCTGAACCCGGGGCTATGAGGTTGGGAAGCAGGCCCCGTACCACGCATTCATGCCTGCGCTTTACACACACACACACACACACACACACACACACACACACACACGCACACACACATATATATATATATATAGATGGATATATATACATATTCATACATAAACGCAAACATACACATGGGCATACATAAAAACATGCATACACACACACACACATGAATCTCTCCTCCCTCTCTCTCTCTCTCTCTCTCTCACACACTCTCACGAACACACATACGCACACAGATTCTTCTATTTCTCTTTCTCTCTCTCTCTGTATAGATAGGCGGGTACACTTAGTTATACATGCACAACCACATAACAAACATATTTACGCTTTTCCACCATATTTCTTTCTCTAGTTATTCTGAAAAGAAGCACTCAACTTTTGTTGAAACTACATTTGATACTTAAAAACTCAACAGCAAGTTTACATTAATCACTCATGCTCAAATAATTATGTACAGTTGTAGCGATTTTGTGTGATGTTGTATTTACTTCTCCAAATTCCCAATCAACGACAGAGAGCGTCTGTCACATGACATCAATGGAAGTCGAATTTAACATACGCTTCTTTAACATTTCTACGGCCATGGTGATGAAATTTATAAAGAAATTAGAGAGTCCCATACTGAAAGATCGACTGAGGTTATGTAAGAGGTTATATGGTGTATAGATGAGATACTTGTGAAATATTTACATTACTGACATCGCGTAAATAATTTGATGTTTCACACATAAGCATTTTGTCTGCAGCTCAAAATTCATTTAGTAGACATTTTATTTCCTTTAACAATCGTTTGAAGGTTACAGAGTATTCTAAATATGTACATATATATCACATGCCATTTTGCATCTTTAGTGCTTGTCAGAGCTTAATTGTAATGTATTATTATTCTTAATCTAAATCATAAATTCTCAGAGTGGGCGCTAGCCCCCCCCCCCATCTCCAGTTGGCTTTGAGACGGTCCAGGTGGGCGCTGGTGCCTAAGGGGGCGGTAGAGAAAAAGGAAACGTTGGGAGGAAGGCAATGAATTGGGGAATGCTATGAATTTATCATAATATTATTATAGTATTGCATACAAATTATATAATATATTAGATATCAAATGATTCATAGTATATATGAATTAGTACAATATATAATATTTATTTATACATAAAACCTGGGGTGGCGGCGCTGAGAGTAATATGTGGCCATGAGGGAGCCGGTGGCCCAAAGAGTTTGAGAACCTCTGATCTAAATACATGGAATGCTTTAATAATTTGTTTGCTATAACTATCCAACAAATGACCGGTTATACAGCACTTCATTAGGAGACAATATTCTTATAAAGACCAATATCTTTTAGATAAAATTTCCTCTAAACGGAATATTAGTTATATAATCACATTAGACCACACACTTGAGCCTCATCGATATCTGACACCTCTATATGATTTTATGATCAAAGATAGCCAACACAAAAGTTTAGAAGCCATTGTTAAGTCACGTGTGTTTGTTTCATTCATTGCTTGTGTGTTTACTCAAGTATCTTAGAAACTACTGAAGGCTGGCAGTTTCAAATGATTATCATTGATTACTACGTAAAGTAAAAAAGAAAAATGGTATTCTTTGTTTTACAAATATTCGCTTTGTTCATAAATAACTCGGATATTAAATACGTGATGTAGCACTACTAAAGATTGTGTTAGCTTTTTAATGTTGAATGAGATATAAGCTACATTATAGTTCACATTAGTTACATATGAATCGAAACACAATAGGAATACACGAAGAAACACATAAGCACAAAGCAAAATAATTTCTTTCATCTATAGCAAATTACATCAAAACGATGATCTTATATTTAGAAGAGAGCCTATTATTTACGTTGGTATATTTTACGTATATTTTACTTCGTACTCGATCACATATTTCTTGCTGGTTACATAATAAAACAGATTCAGTGCATGCCGTAATGAAACCATATATATATGTATATATATATGTATATATATATATATATATATATATACACATACATATGCGAATATATGATATATGTATGTATCCAGCATATACAAATCACGCAGTATTAAATTACAATAAGTATCTAAGTATTTTTTTATGTATATACGTTATTCGTAAGTCAGTTATTGTACTATTTGTGTAGAAATAACATTTATTATGGACGTGCCGTGTTAAAAAAATACAACAAATATCAGGAGGTTACAAAAGGAAGTCCTAGAAACGGCCAGCGGAAGAGAAATCTGGTATTTGTCCTTTTCTCCTTTTTCACTTCACGATTTATATATTTATTTTTGCGGGGATTTCACTTAATTAATTAATTTCTGCTTGATTTTGGTCACTCCGATACACGTATCTCCGTTCCAAGGAAAGTAGTTGTTCAATCTCTGTGGTTTGATATCTCACTGAGGAGTGTGCGTTGTACTTCTTTCTTTCCTAAAAACTTTATTCCTCTCTCTGGCAACAGTTTTTACGATCAGACGCAAAAGAAAAAGAACACTATTTAAAACTTTTGTGAATACATATCCTTTCCTTTCTCCCTGAGTATTCGAAAATGTAAACATCCGTTTTATCCTAAGAACACTACAGTTTTCTCTGTTCGGACGTACGAAAGATCATCTTTAATGAATTTTAAAACTTTAATATCTACAATTTCCTATGGAAATTTTGCCCTCTTTTACTTTACTTTCCTTTCTCAATGAGTATTCGAAAATGTAAACATCCTTTTTATTGCAAGAACACTACTGTCTTCTCTGATCGGATATACAAATGAACATCTAAAACTTCAATATCTACAATTTAGTGTGAAATTTTTATCTTTCTTTTCTTCCTGACTACCCAAATATGTACACATACCTTTTATTGCAAGAACACAATTTAATGCACGATAAAAAAGAAAATGAAGGAGGCAGGCATCTGCCAATATATACAAACTGAACAATTCCAGAAACTGAAAACCACAGCAAAACTTATAAAAAGAAAAGTGTAATTTTAAAAAAATCAGAAATTCAAAATTTCAACGAGGTGAACATCGGTATATATATATGGATATGTATATATGGATATATATATATGGATATGGATAAGATCGTTATTTAGAAATAACGATATTATCAGGCGGTCAGCATGGGAATAAGAACGTCAGAGGTAATAATTATTATAAAAATTATAATTTAGGGTATCTAAGAGATACCTCCATGCTAGAAATACCAGTCAAACCTTGACTGCTATTTCTAGCATGGTGGTACATATATATATAAAAATTCTGTGCCAATTCAATGTGTGAAACGGAAAGACATGTCAAGCGATCGGAGATATGATTGAGCTAGGGTGAAATATAAGTACTGTTCTATAGTTAGGAGATGAGGAATTATGTACATTATTTATATTATTTAGATTGGACAGATATGTGTCCTCATCTTCTTTGTTGTTACCACAACGTTTCGGCAGATTTACTCTTCAGGCTTCATCAGGTGTCCTGGTCGAATTTTGCTCCCAACCCTGGGTTCTCATTTCTAAGATATTTTTTGACTGATATTATTATTATTATTATTCAGTAGTTTTATTTTTATAACGTGCTTTCACTTCACTACCGAGCGCAGCTCTGTGCGCCTTGGGTATGTGCTGTGGTTTGCTGTGGTGCTCTTATGTTTACTGTATTGAAAGTGTTTTGCGTAGAATGTGTGCAGTACCCAGTAGTGCAATTTTCTGTATGTCATATATATTTGTAAGTCCTGGTGTTTTTGTTATGTATTTGTCTGAATATTTTTTTATTATACCTAAGGCACCTACTATGATAGGAATTGTTTCTATTATTATTATTATTATTATTAGTATTATTATTATTATTCAAAGCACTGCCTGGAATTGAACTCGCAATCTTCGCATTAGCAGCCCGCGCTCTTTACCATTACGCTATATGAAAGGTGTTCATCTGCGACGGCAATTCTTTGGTTGTTTTGTTAAGTCTTATGCATTTCTAACAGATGTTAAATAGACCAATGTTTCGTTCTATGTAAAATGTTTAAAAGTACGGGTAAGATGCCTGCAAACACATCACGTGACAAGGCTGATCCATTGCAATACAAGGACTTCTCATTTTTGCCAGAAGAGTGAACTGGAGTAACGTAAAATAAAGTGCCTTGCTCAAGGACACAATGCGTCGCCTGGAATCGAACTCACCACCGTACGACCGCGAACTCTATTCTCTACCTACTAACCCATGCACTGTCACTATAGAAATATGGAAAAATAGAGGCACTGCATATATAATATATAATATATATATATATAAATATGTGTATGTATATATATATATATATGTATAAATATGTGTATGTATATATATATATATATATATATGTGTGTGTGTGTGTGTGTGTGTGTCTATGTATGTATATATGTATGTATATACGTTTTTATATGCACACATACGTATATTTATATATAATATGTTTGCATCTATATAAATATTAGCTATATTTACGCACGCGCGCACACAGATATATAACTCTCTGTACGTGAGTGCGAGCATATGTAGGCGAGTGTTTGTCAACATGTGCATGAATGCAATTATAAATGTATGTGTATGTGTATGTGCATGTGTGAGCGCGCGGGTGTACATGGGTTCATATATACATCGTGTATATATTGTATAATGTACATCTATCCATCATAGATTTCTTTGTGCATCCCTATCCTGTGTTGATTTTTTTATACACCTGTGTATTCTTCTCGTGTGTCTATAGAATCTGAATTCATAATATGCATGTACATGTCTTTATAGACTGCATATGTTTATTTGCGCGACATTTTGTGTAAATATATGTTTACACGAACTGATGAAATGCTAGCATTTACTAATGTCAATATACGTAAAGCCATAATAGCATGTTCATACACGTATGTACACAGAAAATGGGTTGATGTGAATAGAATAGTATCGTGTACTTAAAGGCTTCATGAGATAATTTGATAAACCGTTTACGATATATGACACATGCAAAGACATTAATGCATTGCAAAGATAACGATGAATATCCTTAAACTCTCAGTTGCGTGTACATTGTAATATACGCATGATTCGCAAAAAGCTGATAAGCACCTTAATTTGTAACAATTTAAACAATATAATTAATATATTTAAAATTCTATTACGATTCCGCGAATTTATATTTGTAGAAAAAGAAACTATAAAGGAAATATTTTGCAGGTTCAATTAAGGGTATTACTGCTAACTGCATTATAGATGTTACGTAACACGAACTTTCGTATCAGACCCAACAACAGCCACAGAAGAAGCATGAACGGAAGTGTTTGCTTTTCGTGCAAAAACAAATATTGAACGAAAGGTAATATAATGTATATGAAATTGCACTCTGCTACGTTTATAGATTATAGGAAAAGATCCTGTATACATTTCTTCTCAACTAGCCTTGATTAATTCAACGATGGATCAGTACACCTCCTCATCAAACAATAGTAATGTCGATCGATACGGCCTTTTAGATCTAATCACATTGATCTTTGTAATAGAACACAGCGATTCAGTGTATCAAATTTTATGTATATTGCTGTTGTTATGTGCTTACTGATTATAAATAGCAAATGCAATTAATAGGTAGCAGTGAAATTATCATGTTTAACTGATAGAGGTAGGGGATGATCACCGATAATATTCGTTCACTTTAGCATTTCTCCCAGTAGGTCTTTCTCCACGTAATAATTAGCTATCTCTCTCACGATGATTGTAACAATAAATTTGCTAATGCAACTTCAAATAGATCCTCTATATATACATGAATACGCAGACACGTGCATTTATATATGTATAATTATGAAAAGTACGCTTACGCTCAAACACCAGCGTAAATATATATGTATATATATGTATATATACATATATATATATATATATATATATATATATATATATATATATATATATATATATATATATATATATATATATATATATAATCAAAATAAGCAACAAGGTTATTCAAGGTTAATGCAGTACGATCGTTTCATGCAACTCCATTTATTTAAGCAATGTAAGCATTACATTAAATGTATTTTACATTTAATGTAATGCTCACATTGCTTATATAGATAGAGTCGCATGAAACGAACGTACTGCAATAACCTTGAATATCCTTGTTGCTTATTTTAATTTTAATCACCTTACTTTGGAATTGTTTGGATAATACCATACTTAATTCTGGTGCCTAAACTTAAAGTTTGTATTTATTTATATATATATATATATATATATATATATATATATATATATATATATATATATATATATATATATATATACATATATTTATATATATATATATGAGACAACAAAGCCAAGGGTGTGTGGAATTTTCAGGATATCTATAGAGAGAAAGTTAGTATTACAGCTGTTTGTGGGATATTAGGGATATCTCTTCATCAGAAACGATGTGAGATGGTTAAATGGGGGGAAATAGTAGAGTTCAATATAAGGAGTTATTTTGGAAAAGGATGGAAATAGGAAGTATAAAGGGAAATAAAAGAATAAAAGTAAAAATTAAAATATATGTTGTATGTTATAGTTGCAGTTCCATTATCCAAGGAAAGTGGTGTGTAGAAATGATAGAAATGCCTCTTGTCCATGGTATGTAAATTCCGATAGGAGTTCATATTTTGTTATTGCAAATGGAAAGTGTGGAGACGTAGATTTCATGTGCTGTTCATTCAAAGGGCTCTTGAATGAACAGCCCAGAAAGAAAGAGAAAGAGAGTCCAGTGAAATTCAGAAGACCGCAAATGTGTTCGATAAACTGGCGTTAAGACTTGTAGAAACGGAATATACATACATAAATATAGATTGCTAGACAGACAGACAGACAGACAGATAGATAGATATATAGCTATACATTTTGTTATGTTTTGGGAGGGTCATTACGCCTTCATTACGATATCATAACTACATCATGAATCCCAACCTCATCACAGAAGTTTTTCACAACTAAATTTATGTGGAAGGAGATGCACGCTGCAAACAGTAACACCTATGTAAGGACTTTGGGATTGTTACGTCACACGCAGTGGTCGAATATCATTTTGTTATTGTTAGACAATTGATCACATATCTAACGAATCTAATTGCCTTCGATCTTGTATCTTCTGACTACAATGCACTTGTATAGCTACAACCACTTTGTGAATGATCCACGCAGGTCCGCAAAAGTGAATGTGTTAAGGAGTGTGTATGTGTGTGTGCGCGTGTGTGTGTGTATGTGTGCGTGCTACTGGGGGGGGGGAGAGGGAAAGAGAGAGAGAGCGAGAGAATTAATGAGGAAGATACATAGCTTGAGACAACGTTAAATTCATGCACATCTCAAACTTTGAAGAATTTTACGTTAATAAATATAATCAGTGATAATAGCAGACTTTTATTTGGGACAGTGGTAACAACAATGAATATGCGTATAGCGTTACACATGTATTTGCTGCTTGGATCCTGTATTTTAACATCCCTAATTACTGCCCTTATTACAGACGTGTGGTCGACAGAGCTCAGATCGCTTCCCAAGACGTTCGTTTTACGATTATTATCTGACGGCAGTTTCACATCAAAGGCAACAGCAATCGAGACTAAATTCGAGTAATTAAGGAATCAGACTGTTGGATGCTGGTTATTGAAAATAATTACAGTCCTTGGGCTTTGTAGAGTTTCCTTTGCCCGGACACTTAATTTCTGATTGATCTAGGTTTCACTATAAAATATTCTTCATTATCCTACGTACATACATATTTCTATTTGAACAACTTAACATCCCTCCCAACAGTTGCACATCTAAAGAATTCTTCCACAGTCGGGGAGGGCGCAGGCGCAGCTGTGTGTTCAGAAGTGGGATTCCTCTCCACATGGTTCCTCGATCAGTCCCACTGTGCGGCACCTTCTGCAAAGTCTACTTTAACTCCGAGTCGTGATTTATGGTAGACACTAACTGAAGAATGTCCGTCGTATCTGTCTATCTATCTATCTATCTATCTATCTATCTATCTGTCTGTCTGCTGACTGTCTGTATGCTGCCAGTCTGTCTGTTGCCTGTCTGTCTGTCTGCTGCCTGTCTGTCTGTTGCCTGTCTGTCTGTCTGCCTGTCTCCCCCCTCTCTCTCTCTCTCTCTATCTATTTGTCTGTGTGTGTGTGTATGTGTGTGTGTGTGTGTGTGTGCCGTTGCCCCCTACCATCGCTTGACAACCGGTGTTGGTGTATTTACACCCTCGTAACCTAGTTGTTCGTCATAAGTGACCAACAGAATCAGTACCAGGCTTTAAAATAATTAAGTAGTGAGATTCATTCGTTCGACTAAAATATTTCAAAGCGGTGCCCCAGGATGGCAGTTGTCTAATTACCGAAACAAGTCAAAGATAAAAAATAAACGAAGTCCTTACCAAATTCTTCACTGGAAAATATCTTTTAATCATGAAGAGCGGACTTATGCGGGAGCATTATATATAAATACTAATAAAACTTAATAGACTTCTACGTTTATTAATTATACATTATTTACGTATTATAACATTATTTATGATTTGTAATTATGCATCAATTATTGTAATCATTTATGGCAACTATTATTAATTATCTAATTATTGTAATTCTTAATTATATAAATAGTAATTATTTCCATCTTTAATTTGCTGTATTTGTGTGTGGCCCATATTTTGCTATTTTAGCGGTATAATTATTCAGATATTACAAACTAGTGGCGAGTTCTTGAATAACAGACGACAGGAAAATGATTTTATTGATATTTATTTCATTTCTCATAGTTCCTCTTTATATTAATTTTCTTTTAATTGGCAAAATTTTCCAAGGAGCAATTATTCAGGAAAACTACCTTACAGTAGAAAGATGAAATATAATCATTTTAACGGATTTGAACACATGATCCCAAAGCATATCGATAACGTGTTATGGTTGGGAGCATACATCACCTCATTCGTAAGTTTAATTGTGGAAAAGTTCTGTGATAGATAAGATTGGGATTAATGATGTAGTTATCTGCCTCCTAGTGCAATACTTATACAGATATTTTTTATAGTTGCATCTTTCCATCTTTTATCTTTCTGTTGTTGCAGATATTAAACTGTGGCCATGATGAGACACCACCTCGAATAAATTTTAGTCGAATAGATCGAACGCAGTACATCTTTAAGCCTGGTACTTATTCTATTGGACACCTTTGACAAACCGCTAATTCATGGGAACTTAAACTTCAACATCAGTTATGAAGCGGTGGTGATGAAACACACAGACACAAACTCTCTCTCTCTTACACACACACACACACACACAAACACACACACACACACACGCACACAAACACACACACACACACACACATACGATGGGCTTCTTTTAGTTTCTGTCTAACAAATCCATGCACAGCTCATTGGTCGGCCCAAGGAAATATTAGAAAACACATGCTCAAGGTGTCACATAGTGGGACTGAACCCGGATCCAAGTGGTTGAGAAGCAAACTTTTTACCTCACAGCCACACCTCCACCTAGTATCAAGTCATATATAAAGTTTCTTCACAGATTGTTGATATTTAACAAATATGAACCGCAATGGTTTTTTGATAAGAAGTAGCTTTTCACAATTCCGTAAAAAGGCATTTCTGTAAAAACGTCGATTTTTGAAGTTCGCAGTAAAATATACATGATGTTTGTTTACAAAAACAACACTATGAAATTCAAACGTTCATGCCTCCTGAAAACCGCCAACAGTACACCTGATGGCTTGTTTTGTCTTAGTTCTACAGCACTTGAGCATTCTATACAACAATTTCTGTCACACACACACACACACACACACACACACACACACACACACACACACACACACACACACACACACACACACACACACACACATATATATATATATTTCAGTTTAACCTCTACGAAATTCATACACAAGACCTCGGTCGGCCTAGAGCTATAGGAGAAGACACTTTCCTAATGTACCACAGAGTGGAGCTGAATCATGTGGTTGGGAAGCAAACTTCTCATCAGAAACCACGCTGTTGTCTTTGCTGTTTCCGTCCATTACGTCTATTCACAATTCTCCGGTGAAGCTCAAGATTTCACACAGCGTGATCATTATACACGGAGACACTGAGGATGCGAAACGAATTCCTGAAACTTTTAGCCATCCCTTTACCATGGTGCCATAAATTGAAAGAATGTAATTCTTTCCCTGTATTGTTTTGTATTATTATACGTTCATTTACAGAAGTGAAATACCGAGAAAAATATTTTGTTAGTTTGTTGATTCAATTGTTCGATGCAAGAGTCATTTGACCCAGGTCACGTGATATCTTTAAGAACAACAATAAAGATAACTGAGTGAAACATTCAACAATCGATTTTTCATTACTACACTCACCTCATTAACCCTTGTATATAAATTGCCAGCATGAAATACAATTACTATTTTCATTTTGAGACCTATCCAACGTGCCATATGTTCTCTTAATTATTTTCAATAACCTATAAATCGATATTTTCAATAATATTACTGACAAATATTAAGGAAATAACAATAGTAGCTAAAACAATATTAAATAAAATAATTACAATAATGATAGTTTTAATGAGGATGTTAATATCTTATTATTTCACGAAAGGTTTTTTTTTAACTAAGTCCTTATATTTTAGACTCTATTCTTTATTTTGAACGAACAATGTTAATTATAATGAACAACAAGTGTGGTTTAAAATGTATAACGTCTTTATTGGAGATTTTAGATTGGTAATTTTAATGTACGGAATTAAATGAACAGTTCAAGCTCTCTAAACTCTAAATGATAGATCGTTATATTCCTTCTGTAACGCGTTGGCGCGTTTTGTTGCGCAACTCCACGTCGTTCTTCTCGAGCAGTTTTTTGGGTGGTTAATTTGTTCAGCCGAATATGGAGGCGAAGTCTTGTGATTTGCTATTTTACATGTTCTAAGTATACCATGACTCTATTCCTCTGATAACTATATTCAAAAGGATTAAAAGTACCGAGCCATAGTTTCTAAGGCCAGCTTCTCGAATTATGCGGCGTATATATTCCTCCCATTGTCACATTGTACGGTTACTCATGTTTTCCACCTGAATGGACTGGAGCAATATGAAGTGAATTGTTTGACTGAAGAACAAAAAGTTCCGAAGAATCGAAACCACAATCTTACGATAAAGTGCTAAATACCCTAACCACAATCCCACGTGAATCCACAATAACTATATTATAGTCACCAAAATGGTGTAAGGAACCGTAGAGATTCAGCGTGATAACCTGAACTCTATGAACTATCTATTTCATTTCTGTACGCGTCTTGATTCTGAAGAATTTCTATAGGTCAAGTGTTAATATAGGAATCACCTTTGCCACCATCGCGTGTAGTCTTGATTGAGGACACGTTCCTGACGACACATCAACTAGATGCTTCGAATCAACAATACCAGCAAGCGTCGTTCTCGCATCATTTTATATTGATGTGCTTGATGGTGCACATATCGTTTTTAAAAATTAATATTGGTTCTTCTTTCTCATGGAACGACGGAGTAAATAAATTTTGTGTTCAAGATGAAACATGTTTCGTCTCTTTAACTCTCCTCTTTCAAATCTGTTATTTCAAATCTGTTTCATAGAAAAAAATGTGAAATGACACTGCACTATTCTGTGAATTATATAGAGATAAAATTGAATTATTAGCTAGTCCTCTCATTTATACAAATCAACATTGGTGGATGCTTTATGCTTATTTATGAAAGCCAATAATGCCAAAAAAATTCATGTGGAACAACCAAACGGTCATTCTTCACAATTTTCTTTCTTTGTAATGATATATTTGTATGTTGCGTATTTTTGTGAAAATACGGAAATAGATAACTCTTTACGTGCCTGTCCCTTTGATCAGCAAGTTTCTTCAACTGTTAAAAAAAAGTGTCCTTATTTCAGACACCATATAATTAATCAGATCATATTAGTAACTCTACACTCAAGTGTTTCTATTTTTAACCAGTTTTGCTCCACCCAAAAAATACTTCTAAACAGTTATTATTCCCTCAGATTGAAATATTATTTTCTCAGCAATCTCCTTTATCATAAGGATTTGAATTCAGAAATTATAAAATTGAACAAATAACATTTCCAGTGGGGAGTATTATTGAGAATATTGACCCCTACCTTTGACCGGGATTTTATCTCATCGATACCGGAATAATGAAATGCAAAGTGGACCTGGCAGGATTTCAGGAATTTGATAGGTCCAGGCAAGAGATAAACAACATCGAATGCAGGCGAGGGAAGACGTAAACAGACGGAATGTAATCCGGAAAAGAAAGCACGAATAAATAACATTGGTTGATTTATATATTTTATTGTTTTGTTCCCTTTTTCATAATATATTTAATTCCACTCAATTCTACCTTTCAGCTATATTTCAATTTGTTTGCGTCAAGGTTGGACCTATTTATCGCATTTCAGAAACCAATAAAAGAAAAACACATTTCAGTTGGAATTTTAGCAACAATTGTACCATTAGTACCTATGCACTCCCTCTCTTTAATGATGGTTTGCCTTAGTTTTTCTATATAAAAGATAAGAGAAAATCCTCAAAGAGTAAATAAAGTGTTAGATTCAATCTACCAGTGGCACTAGAGAGTTCCAATCACAGTAAATGTTTTAACTCACTCCAATTTCAGCATACCTTTGTCCCACCAATAAATGCCTTGTGAGATTTAAACTTCCTACTCGCCAACACACCCATATACATGTATATGTATATGTATATGTATATGTATATGTATATGTATATATATATATATATATATATATATATATATATATATATATATATATATATATATATATATATATATATATATATATATATATATAACATTCTGAAAAAGCTATACTAAAACTGTGCTGTTCTCCAATTGAAAACTCTTCCAAGTTCTAGATACTCAATGAAATAGAAATAAATCACTTTCTTCTCCCTTTCACTATATGCGTGTGTATGTATTTGCGTGTGAGTGTTTGTATGTGTCAGCATGTGTGAATGTGTGTGTGTGTGTGTGTGTGTGTGTGTGTGTGTGTGTGTGTGAACATCATATCATGTTTAGACTCAAACGCGGTTGTATTTGACAATTTGGCGAAGCGAATATCTAATACACAACATGACATACATTTTCTGAAAGGTATTTCAATGTATTGATGATAATTCTTGAAAAATAGCGAAATTTGTACAAATAGGCGTGCTACCTTCACTTGCGAAAATGTAAATATAGTCCCTTTAAGTAGGCGTTTTTTCTGCATGAACGAGTTGGCTTTTCTGATATCTAAATACTTTGAAAATCGTCCTACATTTCATTTATTATATTTCTGCTGTAATATATAGAATCATTACATTCGTCGAATAAAACTATTTTATGGGATTATCCACAGGAAGAAATTTCGTAATTTCTGCGAGGAAACAATGACTGAAATCAATATTTGGGTTTGTTTGATGAGGCATTTCTTAACGTTGAATATTTATATATACGGCTGATGTATATATGGTCTTACACATAGCTGTAATTTATAGCTTGCAGTCCACCGGATATTTCGAGTAATATAATTTCCTTAACCGCTGGTGATGACAATGTTTTGGGCCAGGTTTAACGACTATATGGAGTTTCATTCTTTATTTTTATTCTTACAAAGATCTTATTTGGCATTATTTGAATGGGATTAGAAATCATTGTTAAAATGCTATAACTTCTTTAATACGATAATTTATCAGTCTAAACAACATTTAATAAACAAGGCAATATATATATATATGGTTTCCTGTCGTTAGTTTCTGCTTTATACATTGGATCAAGACAGACGATAACAGATTTCCTTTTCTTTTACTGCAGTCATTTATACAAATATACACACGACAACTTATTACGAAAGTGTCGTTCTAGTTTGGGTTGTATTCTTTCACATCGAAAATCTCACATTATTTATATGTATGTATGCATTTATCTATGTATATATGTATTAATGTGTGTATGCATTCGTTCATGTATGTATATATAAATTTGCACACACACATATATATATGTGTGTGTGTGTGTGTGTGTCTGTGAATGACCACTTCAGTTGCAACCTTGCTGGTGTCAAATGTGGGTCAAACAGGCATAACTGCAGATGCTGCACCGGAAGGGAGGCTGATTGAGGTGCTTATCGTATCCTTCCTTTATCTCCTTTCCTTTCTTGTCTTGAAGAATGGTCAACAAAGAATTCTAAACTGTAAGTGTGAAAGATGTATGGCAAATCCTTAGTTACAAAACAATAATTAGAATATTAAAAGCAGTGTCATATCAATTTTAGCATAAAATCGGTGATGACGTCATGTATATAGAAGGAATGCTTAAATGAGAACAGTCAAAATTTGTACTCTAAAATCTGTGGTAGTATTCTACGTAATGTGTTGTAGAAGATCTATTCTATATTCTATTAATCATTCTTGAAGGATAAGAAACGGTAGGTAACCTTTCATCGTGCTTATCTCCTCTGATCAAAACTGAGCTTGATTGAGGAAGCTAAAATGCCGGAATTAATCAATTAATTCGTCTGTTCACCCTGCAAAGATGCGAAACACAATTGGACATTTAGATTTTCTCAAATTAGCGATAAATTAGTAATTAGCATTCTTTATTGAGAAAATTAGATGCATTATGATGAAACAGCATTTTAGTCTTATCTTGTCAGTAACCAGGATGATATATCGGAATATTGTAACTGGAAACAAAGTAGGAAATGTTCAATAACTATTGTAATTTATTTCATTTATGTATAAGACCCCGTTTGATTGTGTGAATTGTATAGTGTAAACTCTCTATATGTTTTCCCCTATCATCATCTATGTATTTACTGTCGTTATAGTAATGCATTGTTACATGAAGAGCTCTATCTTTTAGAACATATACATACATATATGTCTGTCTATCTATCTATCTATCTATCTATCTATCTATCTATCTCTCACTCTCTCACTCTCTCACTCTCTATGTATATATATATATATATATATATATATATATATATATATATATATATATATTTAAAAAAAACTGAATATAATTATGAATAAATCACAATCATAATGGAGAGGGTTGCAAAATCCCTTACATGTCTAGAAATATTAGTCAAAGCTAAAAATACATTACGAAGGATATATCATAAACAATTCATAATCATTTACGAATGAATCAATGGTGTAGCATGTAATCATAAATTTCATAAAAGAAGTGTGCATAATTATGAATAAATATATTTTTACAACTTTAATTATTTAATGTTTTCACTTATATCCGGTGGATCGCCGTGACTCGATTTATCGGTCATTTCTTATAAACGCTGTGCATGAAGTTGGATTTGATTGTGTAGATAAAAGTTGACACATGTAAGCTTTAACCAATGTTTTTAGTGTCCAGTTGTATCTATAGGAACATTTTCCTGAAGATAGGAATGGTACCATTAGGTTCCTAACATCGAAATTGCAATAGAGAATTTAACTTTTATTTTTAAGTTTTGAATTTTGTCATGTCCCCCGCCAAGAGCTTTATTGTGAAGAGATAGAATACAAGTGTTTATAGTGGCTTTATAGTGGTTCTGTTTTAATTTAATTAAATTCTATGTCTTTATGCAGCTGAGGATTGCTCTGCATTTAAATTGATGTATTGAGTGTATTGTTCAATTGAATAGAGTTGCTTGAAACAATCGTACTGCATTACCTCTGGATATGCTTGTTGCTTATTTTGATTATATATATATATATACATATATATAAGAGAGAGAGAGAGAGAGAGAGAGAGAGAGATAGAGAGAGATTTACTTTTCGTATTGAGATAAAAACCAAGGAAGCCTGAGTTGATTTTAGAACATTTATAAATGGAAAGTCTTACAGCTGTTTCCAGGATATTTCTTATATGCCTTCATCGGAGACGGTGTGAGACGATGATGAAGCAATAGTTAATTTAAATAAGATACGAAATAGAGAGTGAATTTGAGGAACGAAAATAGATGTGAGATATGCAGGGATATTGTATTTGTGAATCCATTATTTAGGCAGAATGGTATTCATATAAGATTCCAATACTTTATGAGTAAAATCCAATAGTCATTAAAATTGGTCGTTCCGTGTATAGAGTTTGTACACAGTGTTATTGAATCGATTGTTTTATTTAAAGTGACCTAAAAGTAGGGAATGTATTAGTAAGGTCATATCGAAAACAGGAAGTGAGGAATAAAGAAAGAGAAGAAAAAAGAAGAAAAAGGGGAATAGAAAGAGAAGAAAAAAGGAAGAAGAAAAATAGTAAGAGGAATAAAGAAAAGAAAGAAAAAAGGAATACAAAGATAGAGATAAGGGAAAGTGTACCAGATAGTGGTCAGCCAGATATAGTTTGATAGAAGGAATGGGGAGATAAGTGTGATAGAGAGACACCACTACCGCTCATAACACCTCTTTACGCACACACACACACACACACACACACATATATATATATATATATATATATATATATATATATATATATATATATGTGTGTGTGTGTGTGTGTGTGTGTGTGTGTGTGTGTATATATCTCTCACATGATTTATTCACATGATGAACTCAAACCGTTTGTATAGTTTAATGAAGGTGTGTGATGTATAAACTAGTATACATAATATCTTTTACTTCCTCAGTTCGCAGGATGAACCCAACTCGAGGAATATAAGAATTTAGCGAATCCTATTCACACAACGTTTGTCTTTCACTTTCTCTGTGTGTTCCGCTCCATCCTGTGATCTTTCTGTCTACCGCTATCACCTGTTAGATTTATTCATAATATTTCGGCTCTCAGACCAACTGATACCAATCAAACGTGACGTGTCCTCATTGAAATATTCCTGCAAGTAATTCATTTCGTTTGTAAAATATATGCATTAATATGAATTTCGTGTTATGTGTACCCGTACACAGGAATGCACTCACACACAAACTCATACACACACACGTACATTTATATATATATAAAGATACATGTATGCTCATATTTATGTACGCTTCTGAGTACAAATTCATGTAAATAAGTGTCTGTATATATGTATGTACGTATGTATGCACTTAGAAATATAGATTCGCGTGTATGCGCGCGCACGCGTGTATCTGCAAAAGTAATGTTTTTCGTAATGCTCAATATATACAATATCTTGTTAGTTATATGCTAGTAAAAGCTGCTTTGAATCACATGCTGAAGCGTGTTACTAATATTGCTACACAGTAATACATTAGAATGTAGGAAACCATGTAAATTATGATGGGTAAAGAAATAAAATGTAGCTGGAAATGTAGAACTTGTTTAATAGAAATGATATTTTTCGATGAGTTCATTCTTGATATATTCCTTTTGTGAGAATACATACTGATGTTTCGGAATGTTACGTAAATGGGGAAGAAAACGAATATGCATTTTTTCTTCTGAAAATCTTGTTGGAAGATTTACCGGTGTTTTAGTGGAAAGCTAGAATCCGAATAAATGAGTTATTTTCTGTGTTGGGAAGTGTTGCTTAATATTTTGGTATGAAAATGTTGAATTTATTACACTGACACTCGTTATATAACTTGTACCATGTTGACATATTTCGTTGAATCAAAAAAATAAAATTACCAAACAACTTCACAGGCTAACATCTTTACGCCCACAAACTACATAATGTATATTATATATTATGATGTATATTATATCCTTCAACTTTACCAGTTTTCTAGTTATTATCGAAGGAATTAAATCAACATTTAAATAAACTTTCAGAATTTTTTGTATTACTTCAGTCATTTGCAAATCAAACTCGTAAGCGTTTCAATGAATTCGATGCTTTGTCTCTTCTCCTACCAAATTGATATTTGCCTTACACAGACATGAATGAAAATAAACATAATAGTCACGTATAAGCATGAATTATTTTGGAAAGCATACATTATTACTAATTGATAATATTCGCAGAATTTAAATTCAATATTTATTATTGAAGCAATATTGAACTTTCCAAACCAATGACGTTAAAATCTCCACGCCCCAAACATTACCGTTTGAATTATGGTGTTTGCTTAGTATTCAAGGCTTTAGAATCAAATGCCGTTTTATTACCTTTGAAGTGAAATTCAACATGTTTGGTTGCAGTATTTCTGTTTCAATTAAACCACATCAATATTATGCTTCATAGTTGATTTCCAGAATGGAATGCAGATGGCACAATAGTCGAAATCATTACAAATAAGTCTGACCTTTGAGTAGCCTTTAAGTAAATGTTATTTTGTAGTCGAAGTGAGCCAGTGAGTTAAGGATTCAGATTCTTTTTTAAGTTGTCAATATTTCAAGTGCCTTAAGACGGAATCGTTAGTAGAATCGTTAGCACACCGGGTAACGTCTTTAGTATCATTTCATCGGAATTTCTACGTTCAAATTCCACTGGTATCAGCTTTGCCTTTTATCCTTTTGGAGTCGATAAAATCAGTGCCAGTTGAACAACGCGGTGATGTAATGGACTTAACGTCTCCCCAAAATTTGAAGTCAATATGTCACGTGCTGTATGCCACTAATGCCTTTAAGATTGTGAAAAAAATTACTAGAATATTCTTATTCTAGTAATTTCTAGATTGTCAATTTTAATATGTAATCCCTCATTGTTAAGAATTTCTCTGGCTAGACAGTAGAGTATCAATTAAAAATTAAACATGAAAGTCATTAAGGTCAATAGAATGGCATAAGATTTGCGATCTGTCTCTCAAAGAAAAGGTACATTCGTCTATCTACGTTCTGACTTCAAATTCATCACAGGTTTGATTTCACCGCTTTGTCATCCGGATCTTGATAACAAGATTACCCTTTGTGTATTGAATTCGATCTCATACGTTATACCTCTATTTCTGCCTTCTGTGTGTGTGAGATGAAAATCAATATAAAATATAGAAACAACATAATATCAGAAAATTACTATTTCTAAATCTCACGACGAGAGATATTCAGCAACAGTAATTTGTAGTAAAGATTATTTGCCAACATAACATGGCAGTCCTGGTTTAGAATGAATCTTGCTGTAATTTAGCTCCAGGAGACATCGTCTCCAGCTGGCTATGCGACACGGTCTATGTCCTTACATTTTCGAACAAGGGAATCTAGCACCCCCACATAATATCAATCTGTAACAAATGGCAATGGAAAGTAATATTTGTTTTTTGTTTTGTTTTGCATTTCTAAATGTTTCCCCTATGCAATTTATAATTCACACGCCATTGACTAGTACACATTTAAAGTATATTTGTTAATATTTGTTATAAAAGCATCTTTTAAAAGTATCTTATAAAAATATTGCATCTAGAGCTAAAAAGTACTTTACGTGGTATTTTGATGGAATTACCAAAGAGTTAATGTAAAAATTGATCATGTGTATTTCAACAGTAAGATTAATCTGCTTATACACCCTCAAATCAAGAAATTGTCGAGTAAATTATCAATTATTCATTAGAGAAGGTTAGATATTCCATTTAATGTTTATATTTAATGCATATGGATATAGAAAGATTGAAGATTTATTAATGCATTTCTGTCACTGTAATAAGATATCCATAAAATCGATATGTTAAAAGAAGACGACACATATTTATAGAGATAAATGCTACAAACCAAGCCTCGACTGTTTTACAATTGAATATCCTCTATTAACGGCAATTGTATTGTTGAATAATGGCTATATTAAAGGAACGTATTCAGTTATCAATTGTTAATCAGCTTAGATGCGATGCTGAATGCCTTTATTGTTATTATTATCAGTAGTAGTATTGAGAAGGCGGCAAGCCGGTCGAAACGTTAGCATGTCGGACAAAATGCATAGCTGTGTTTCGTCCATTTTGACGTTCTGAGTGCAAATTACTACTAATCAAGCGCTGGGGGTCTCTGTAACCGACTTCCCAAAGATGTAAAGGTTGACGTTATACCAAAGTTTGAAACCATTATTATTGGTATTGCTATTATTGTGTTTTAGTGATGGCAGTTATTTTAATTTTATAGCCGTTGATTGGGACTCTTTATTCAACTCTATAATGAAAGATATTCTCAGTTTATAGCACAGCGTTTTTAGAATAGTGTACATAGGATATTGCCATGCAATAAAGACTTTTCTTAAATGTTAGAACCTGATTTAGTGGGGATTTCTCTGCTGCTTCTAATATATAGAAATGCCAGAAAGTTGTTCAGTTGTTAGCTCGGTGATGTTAGGTATTATGGTGACGGTTTTATGGCATAACGACGTGTCTTAAAGTAGCTCTGGAGCAACATAACTCTGCAATTTTTTGTCTCTAACGCTAATTAGATTTATTGTATTTATTTGTTTTCGGAAATCGTGAGAGATTTAAGGGAAGGAATAACGTTCAGGTTTTATTTTTCAATCATCTTTGTAAAAAAAAGGCTTAATTCCATGACATCGTTGGCGATGACGTCAACAGATGATTACGATAATACAGGCGGACAACGAGAGGAGTGAAAATACATATAATTTCTTTATTATAAACAACCGCATAAACAGCAATTATAATAACATTAATAGTAAAACTGTCAACAGCACAAGCATGGATAATACTGTAAATAGTAATGGAACACCTTTACAAAACATGAAGGTAACTATGATTTCAATGAAGGCAACAATGAAAACGGCAGAGTTGAAAATGCTAAGTGAAAAGAAATATAACGCGACACAAGAAGGGAGACTCTATGGAATCTCACATAATTTTGGAGATTGCAGTCAAATCCTCCTCAAATAATCCCTAAAACGTACTTGAAAAGGATAATTACTTAGGTAGTAGGTCAACAATGGAATGATTACGATTAGAAAGTATTTTATCATTGTCTATTCAATGAAAACTAACGAGGGGCGACATTGTCAATAAATAACTGTACCACAGAATAAACGCATTGCTAAAGACGACGGCAACGAATGCTGAATAGAAAAATCCATGAAATAATGGAAATAATTGAAGCAACATGAAGAACTACCGTTGTATTTATCCATGCAAGAATAATCATTACTTTAAATAAGTTTATGTGCATTAATATATATATATATATATATATGTATAAAACCATTATGTCTAATACCATTGACCTTGTCCCATATGCTATGGGACAAGGCCAATTATATGAAGATATATCTTATTTCCATTTCATAAAAATGCCATCAGACGAAGAATTGTCAATACATAAAGCGCGACGGGCCACGATCGTGGCCGTCAGAGACAGTCCGACAGGCCACGATCGTGACCTAGATAAATGCAATTAATTTATGGGCATTTGTTGGGGGTCTAATGTCAGATCAAATTTCTATGCTCCTATATTACTAAATATTTGAGAAGTTCACTCAGTACCTAAAATGTCATATATATCGTGGAATCACAAAAATACGACACTTCAATACTACACCGAGTGACAGACGAACGGATATGAAAGCAAATTGGCAGGCTTCTGAGATCATGACAAATTACACAGAAAAGACTCCAAGTAGATTGAAACAGATGAAAGTGTGGAAAATGGATGCTAAACATATTTTCTCATTATTTTGTTTAATTATATACATTGTAGGGGCATGAAGTTCGATTCTCAATCATGTGGGCTCGTGTTAACTATCCCTTCAAGATACCATAGTCGAGTGTTTTGTACTATAACTCCGAAAAGACCAATGAATGTGGCTCGCGGAATCTGTTTGAGAGTCTTCTCTGCAATTGGGTAACTCAGCTATTACAACCTGTAGCATTCATCTGTCATCACTTTATGGCAATTACATCCGGTTATTTTCATCAAATATTTTACTTATTTTTAGTCTACGAAAATTTATTCAAAGAGCTACGGAAAACTTCACGACTCATTGCACAAAACACATTCCGCAACATTCACCTTTTTGGTGTGAGTTTCTCTGTCAATCTAAATGAAGGTATTTGTATTGCCTGAAACAATCATTCTAATACCTAAAACAATCCATTTTCTACCATTATCAATAATATCAATAATATCAATAAAGGTGTTCAATGTATATGGGTTGTCGAGCGCTAAAACCTGAAGTATTCTCCAAGTGACCTTAACACTTTCGTAGATCTTCAATAGTATTCTAAATATTGTTTCCTACTTAATTATATTTTTTAAGTCAATTTCAGCGATCTTGAGAAGATCTATCATATTCATTTAAGCTCATTCATTTTTGTCTGATCAATATCCGGCAGTATTTAGTCCGTCGTTACGTTCTGAGTTCAAATATCGCAGTTGAACACTGGGGTCGATGTAATCTACTTAACTCCTCCCCGAAATTGCTGGCGTTATACCAAATTTGAAATGAATATTTTGCGTTTTCTATGTGGTAACCTAGTAAGTAAAAACTTTGAAAGCGGACAGTGAGAAATGCAATGCATATATTCTCTGCATGTCCAGCACAACGAACATTAGTTCTGTTTTACTTATATTTACATAATGCTTCCTGACTTGCAGTGGACATAGTTTACGAAATCCATCTAACTTCAAATGGGAATAATTTTTCATACTTCTTTCATACTAAATCGCAGCAGGATGTAATTGCCATGCAACTTTGATTTGAAGATTATCATCACGAGTCTATTCGAATCCACTGCTATAAATGTTACTGTCTAATACATCATTACAAGTAGATATTCTTAGTGAAGTCATGCTAGATATTTCCATAATATTACCGATATATATATATGTGTGTGTGTTTGTGTGTGTGTGTGTGTGTGTGTGTGTGTGTGTGTGTGTTTCTGTGTGTGTATGTATGTGTGTGTTTGTGTGGCGTGTTTTGGCGTGTGGTTGTGTGTATGGTGTGTGTGTGTGTGTGTAGATAGGTAGATAAATAGATATGCGTGCGTTTTTGTGTGTCTGGTGTGTATATATGTAGGTTTATGTAAAACACTCATTCTCCCTCCACACACATGTATATACACGCAAATATGGTCATGAAGGCACCTAACATGTTGTACATCACGAATATAGACTCGTTTGATCGCTAGGTATGTCTCTCCAGAATATTAATCACCGCATTATATTCCATTCATTGCCATATGATCTACGTTTCTAGCTATTTGTATATTTACTAGCTTATATGTCATTTTTTCCGTTTCGTGTTTTTACATAAATTTCCATGGAACCGACTCACTGATATCTTGAGCAATCTAAATAATGGTAATTTCTGCTTCAATATTCGTGCCAGTGGATAGAACCTTGCTTGACTTTGTCTAGGACCTTTTGTCCTTCGCTCACGAAGCAGATGTAAATGATTATAAATTAGTGGAAATTGTTTCGAATATAATTATAAAAAATTCACGGAAAATCATAAGATAAACGAGATTTCTACCTATCTTGCATATGGATGAAAAGCTTTGTGATCGTTTAAATCATTAAAAATGCCAATCAGAATATAGTAACAAACTCGCCAACATAGACAGAACTAATATTCACAAGCATGGAATTAAAAACTGAAAAGTGTCTAGTTATATAAGTGTAACTATGATTTAGTGATACGAGACTAGAATGTAAGGGGTTAGAGAATGGACATCTTCAGAGATATCCCATCTGGAAGACTATATTCTCTAGGTATCACATTATGTAGTTCTTGTGTTATTTTACCTGTTAACATCCATTCGCATCTCTCTAAAATGTGGTGTATGTATTTCTCTTTATATTTCCATGCTTGGGACTCTTGATCAAATAAAATGTAGGCGCAGCTGTGCCTGTAAAGTAAAAAGTTTGCTTTACAACTACATGGTTGCTGGTTTCGTCCTCGAACAAGTGCCTTCTTCAATAGCTCCGAAAGGTTCGCTGAAAAAGAGGTAGGTAAATGTTGTGTGGACGCCCCCAGGCGATAAGTAGGCTAGCCCAATACGTATAAATAGCTTGACGAAAAGCGACGAGCAGAGCGCGAGAGCGGAAGAGCGAGACGGAGCCGTCGGTAGACTCGACGTTGAATTCGGTAGAGTCGAATCGTCGGAAGTAAGAGTCGAGTAGAGGTCATCCGCACGTACGATATAACAGTAAATGAAAAAGATTGTGTGTGGCGTACAGTGAAAGAGATAGGCGGACATTCAGATATAAAAGAAAAATGCAGAATCCACTTGAAACGCTAAGATGAGAAAATGTTGCGCGATATATTCTATAAAATATGTTTTAAACAAGGGATTCTACCAGATCATATTTTCTTTTCTTCTGCTTCTATTTTTGTTTTTATATATAATGAGGGTAGTCAATAAAATTGGAATTGTAAAGTTGCTACAGAAAGCGTCCTGTCACACACCAGGCACGTTATAATTTTCGCATTGAAAGTATCCGTAAAGTAATTAGTAAATTCTTCGACGAAGACAGCATACATTCATGGATAATAGAGGAAGAACAATATAAGCACAATAATTTCCTTATTTATTCATATTCTGCAAATCGATTTCATTGTAAAAATTCGATTACTTAAATCAAAGCACCCTGGTCAATCGGTGTCCGAATAATAATAATAATAATAATAATAATAATAATAATAATAATAATAATAATAATATATATATATATATATATATATATATATATATATATATATATATATATATATATATATATATATATATATATAATACTATAGATTTAATCAAAAGATTAAACGTGGTACTTAAAATGTTTGGTAGGGTAAAAACCAAAAACAAAATCAAGAGATTTGGTGAATAAAATTTGAAGAAAAGCAACGTACCTTATTATATATACGTATAACACTCTATGGCTTTCTTATGCTAGTGAAATTGTTACGTTGTACTCTAATACACACACTCGGCTTTGTTTAAACTGTATTTCGTCTAGAACGCTGTTTATTATTATTTTTTTTAAACACATCAGTTGGATTCTTATGTTATAGTTTCACTGCACATATACACATGCATACACATGATATATTTTTATTTTTTATTTTCGTTTTTCGTCTCTCTCACGATTATTATTCTTGATGTCATTATTTTTTCCGTTCACAACCTGCTTTGCAACTTACTAGATTCCTCTTACTGCCCCATCTGTGTTAATTTTTATCCCATTTTACTTCATCTTTTCCCATAGCCATATATATATATATATATATATATATATATATGTGTGTGTATATATATATATATATGTATATATATATAAATATATATATATATATATATATATATATATATATATATATATATATATATATATATATATATATATATATATATATATATATATATATATATATATATATATATATATATATATTATATATATATATATATGTATGTATGTATGTTTTTATTTATTTATATGCACAATGGGCTTCTTTGTCTACCAAATCCACTCGCACGGTTTGATAGGCCAGAGGATATTGTAGAAGAAAGTTCCCCAAGGTGCTCTGCAGGGGAACCGAACCCGAAACCACGTGGTTTGGAAGCAAGCTTCCTACTAATGAACCTGCGCTTATCTGCACACCCACGCCGGTGCCTATGTATGTATATGCATGTCTTATACATTTCACATATATAAACCTATGAGGATAGAATCTCGTTTCCGTAATTGAAAGTATTTACTTTCCTTCAAGCAACATGTTCATGGCTTCCCATGAAAGTTTACATTCAAATATGCTTCATTGAATATATCAATGTGGTTGGTTTATCAAAGTTGATTACAATTTAAATATGTGCAGCAATTAAACTATACTTTCTGAGACAACAATAACTTTCTGAAATACAGAAATGTCAGTATTTTCACAGTATATACTTTGAAAAAAAAAAAGAAAGAAAGAGCAAGATTTCTATGAGAATGCTTCAATTATTCCTTTCATAATCCCTCATATTTAACACTATGACATTTCGCTGATAGGAACAGGAAAATTCGAGATAAAGATGGACGATTACCAACACGATTTTATATTAAAGTGGTATGCTAGAAAACTTGAATATCCATAATAAAGATGTTGAACCAGTGAATTTTTTAATTTAAAATAGGGGTTTTTAAACAAAGCTAATATTTCTCCAATGCAAGTCGTCGTGTTTCTGTAATTAGTATCAGAAGATAATATAATTTATTCGTTTTATATGGAAATGTTTCAAAACGTAATGTCGCATAACATTCGTAAGATACGATCTTTTTTCTGATTATTGTGAAATATTGAGAAATATATTATAAATGTGCATACAATAAGTCATTTGCGAGCATACGAATACTACACACACACGTGATAGCGGTTCGGCAAAAGTGACCGATAGAATAAATACTCGGATACCCACGTCGGTGACGCATGACCATGGGATTGCACCTAGAAAGTTACCCTCCAAGGCACAAATGCAGGCAAGATTGTTTATGGAAGACCAGCGGTCGTCCATGCATACCAGCCTCTCCTCTCCATGCCACCAATGTTATCCAAGGGAAGGGCAAAGGGGCCGATACAGATTGGCACCAGTGACGTCGCATCTCATTTCTACAGCTGAGGGAACTGCAGCAACGTGAAATAAAGTGTATTGGTCATGGACACAACACGCAGCCCGGTCCAAGATTCGAACTCACAACCTCACGGTCGTAAGTTCGAGGCTCTAACCACTGAGCCATGTCCGTTTCACAAATAAATGCTAAACTTAAATAGAAAAAATACCAGACTTATAAAATAAAGAGAGGGTCAGTTCGTTCGACTAAAATTCTTGAAGACCGAGCCTCTGCAAGGCCGCAGTCTAATCACTGGGACAAGTAAAATGTAAATATAGGTGTCATATATATATATATATATATATATATATATATATATATATATATATATATATATATATATACATGTGTGCACATACGAAAGAGCGAGATGGAGACATTGTGATTTCATTTATGCAGAATTATTTCACCAAAATGATTGCTAATTATCAAGAAAAAGGCAATTGTACAAATCGAATGCACAGTAGCAATAAAGTCGCTGGCTACATGCGTTTATTTCGTGCGTCATTCGATGTGAAAAATCTATACAAACATGAATGCTATCGACTATTAGCTAAGCTGCATAACTGTACAACTAGATTCCAAACACCGATGAGTCAGTTATGCGTGAAAATGGTTGTGGTTATCATCACTTGCTCATGCAATCAGCATAACTGCTAAATAAAGTGTGATTAAACGTTTCCAATTAATGAAGATTTAATCTAACTTGCCATGTGAAATTTCCAGTTGAGTGGATAATTAATAAGGAATTGATGTAAAGGTTAGAATCTCTATAAGATAACAGCAAGAGATGAAATAGATGTTGGCAGGCGAGTCAAATGACTAGAGAAATAATCTATAATTTCTCATTCATGAAGCATTACTTATAATAACTAATACGAGCGACATTTCTTGTCATTGCTTTAAAAGTAATAAAGGCCTTTCAATTGTCTCGGCTCTAACTTTGATTCAATACGATGACTACAGAGGCTGGAGAGTGATTAAAACTGACAACAATTAACACTGATACCACAGCGCTAGCAGCAGCTGCTGCTGCAACTCCCACTACTACCAATACTACTACTACTACTACTACTACTACTAATACTACTACTGCTACCACCACTGCTGCTGCTGCTGCTACTACTGCTGCTGTTGCAGATACTAATGCTACTACTTCTACCACCACCACCACCACTACCACAACAACAACAACAACAACAACAACAACAACAAACCACAGCACATACTCAAGCCTCACACAGTTATGCAGTGTTGTGCAGTGAGAGCACGTGGTAAAAATAAGACTACTGAATAATAATACATGGCTTCTGATCTTAACTGATTGGAAGTGTTATCATCCCCGTGGTCTGATCAATAAGTATCCGGACTGTTTCCATAATGAATGAAATGAATGCAGAGTAAAGCCGCTACGTACAGATTGACCTTGAACTCTGCTGGGCATGCGCACTAAGTTTTAACGATCTGGCTCAGTTTCCATGTTTAAGGAAGTGCTTAGAAGGAAGGTACGTAGTGTGTGATCGTCGCATTGAACATGAAGGAAAAGATTGTGCTGAGAATCTGCATAAAATTTTGCCAAACGCTTGGCGCTGCCTGCTCAGAAGCCAACACAAAGAGATCTTGTGCAACTGAAACCCGAGTGTTTTTCTGGACAACTGAAAGCACTTCGGGCACAAACTTGGCGGACAGGCGTCTCGTACCCCAATCTTCAGTTGTAATGAACTGAACCGTAACTAACCTGCATATCCTCTGATAACTCACGGGTGGTGATTCGACGATTCCTCTTCACAGCTGCACGCACATCTGTGATGGTTTTCTCAATTCTGCTGGTGGTATCGACATTTTTCGGCCATCTTGGAAATGTCTTAACCACTCGTAGACTTGCGTGTGGCTCTTACATTTCTCTCCATACAATTTCTGCAACTTTGCATAGGCCTCTGAGGAAGTATCGCCATGAAAACTTTCTCGGTCATGGTCAATGCAACAATCACTCTTTCCAAGCATTGCTGTAAACAGCAGATGTAAGCTAGGGCGTTAAAAGATACACAACGGAGTTCAAGGTCAATCTTTTCCAAGCAGCTTTAATCTATGTGCTTTAGCTTCGTTACTATGGCAATATTCTGGATGCTTATTGATCAAACTTCGTACATGTTTTGTCTTGCTGTAAAAGACAAATTACGAAATAGCTCGGCTATGAAAAATGAAGAAGGTGAAGATAGTGCCAATCATTGTTGGATTCTTGAGAACAGTATCAGAAGGCGTCAAGTGGAATATCAAAGAAATTGGAAGAGTGCCGAGTAGAACTGTTACAAAGGTTTTGCCTCCTTGGCACAGCCAGAATAATCAGTTAAGTATTAGATAGCTGAAAGAAACGGATAACATGGTACCGTAAACTACAGGCAGCAAGCCCGCTAAGCATGCAAGACTCCTAGAGTTGCAGCAAAATCTGTGATAAAAAGTAGTAGTAGTAGTAGTAGTAGTAGTAGTAGTAGTAGTAGTAGTAGTAGAAGCAGCAGCAGCAGTAGTAGTAGTAGTGATGATGATGGGGTGTCGATGGCGGTGGCGGCAGAACGGCGGTAAGGGTGGTGTCAGTGGCGGCATCGTTTCTGGTGGTGGTGGTTGTGGTGAGCGTGATGATACTGATGATGACGATGATGATGATAATGATGATGAGGATAACGATAATGATGATTATGATTTCGTTACTGCATCACTATATTTATTGAATTCTTTCCAAATTTTCTCATCGGAATATCACGTCATATTCTTTATTTCATATTGTTTCGTATAAACATGATCAAAGTATATCCACTACCCAATAAAACAAACAAGAAAGCAGCCATGATACGCAAAATTTACATCTTTCACCATCGTCTCCGTGACTATTTGTTTTATTCTGCTATTCGGTGCATCCCAGATACAAAATCTTGGCGAAGCTATCAACATTTAAACCACTCATAATCTTATTAAAACGATTTCCATTTGAAGCCAAGTTTCTTCGTTTCGATCGATGATTTGCACTGGATTACGGGTCCACGAGTGTGGCCTTTGCAGATACTGAGAGACCGATCATAACATGCTCACATTGTATTAAAAAACTAAATTTTGAATGTTTGGTAAGGATTTGTGTAGACGGAATTTTCAGTCCTTCAGAGTCGATTGAGAGAAATTCTGTTGATGTTCTAGAAGACTGCAAAATAAGTAAATTTAAAACATTCCAGGTAATTTACAATGGAGGTAGCATTAGGAAGATAGCTGGATGTGCATTCGGAAAAGGTAGATAAAACAGTGGTTACGGGAGATGAGGAAAATGAGAGAGTCGGTTGCATTTAACTGGAGATAGCAAGCTACCAACCAACCAGTTAGTCAGCCAACCCGCCAACCAGCTATCCATCTAAACAGCCATCCATACAACAACTCAGCGACAAGGAGCGGATGTAATTGTAATATCAATAGAAATGTCAAGGTGAGGTGAAAGGACATCTTTATGCCAATGGGAAGCTTTGTTAATCAACGATTTCATCCTAATTAATCATTTGGTGTTTTTAGCTAAAAACGATTTCAAGCATTTAATAAGGTGCAATGATGTCATACCGGAGAAAATATTTCCTGAATGTCAAAATTAATATTAATAATAATAAAAATACATTTTATTACTGGCACCGTTAATAAATCTGAAGCCAAACTATAACAGAATTTCACAGAGCGAAAGTAGAGCCTTAACGCAGTTAGGATCATATCTCAAAGTGAGCCCCTGCTCGTGAAAGACGGAAAATATTTCAGTCTCCACAATTGAGTATTGTTCACATTTATGTGGAGGGTCGTTGCTGATGCTTGGACTGATATCCTACACTGCATCTAGATTGTTTGGCATAGCATCAATCACAG
>NC_142936.1:96089573-96102073 GCF_046866305.1 Octopus bimaculoides | reverse complement strand
CTCATAACGAGTTGGCTATTGTCTCATAACGAGTTGGCTATTGTCTCATAACGAGTTGGCTATTGTCTCATAACGAGTTGGCTATTGTCTCATAACGAGTTGGCTATTGTCTCATAACGAGTTGGCTATTGTCTCATAACGAGTTAGCTATTGTCTCATAACGAGTTGGCTATTGTCTCATAACGAGTTGGCTATTGTCTCATAACGAGTTGGCTATTGTCTCATAACGAGTTGGCTATTGTCTCATAACGAGTTGGCTATTGTCTCATAACGAGTTGGCTATTGTCTCATAACGAGTTGGCTATTGTCTCATAACGAGTTGGCTATTGTCTCATAACGAGTTGGCTATTGTCTCATAACGAGTTAGCTATTGTCTCATAACGAGTTGGCTATTGTCTCATAACGAGTTAGCTATTGTCTCATAACGAGTTGGCTATTGTCTCATAACGAGTTAGCTATTGTCTCAAAACGAGTTGGCTAATGTCTCATAACGAGTTGGCTATTGTCTCATAACGAGTTAGCTATTGTCTCATAACGAGTTGGCTATTGTCTCATAACGAGTTGGCTATTGTCTCATAACGAGTTAGCTATTGTCTCATAACGAGTTGGCTATTGTCTCATAACGAGTTGGCTATTGTCTCATAACGAGTTGGCTTTTGTCTCATAACGAGTTGGCTATTGTCTCATAACGAGTTAGCTATTGTCTCATAACAAGTTGGCTTTTGTCTCATAACGAGTTAGCTATTGTCTCATAACGAGTTAGCTATTGTCTCATAACGAGTTGGCTATTGTCTCAGAACGAGTTGGCTATTGTCTCATAACGAGTTGGCTTTTGTCTCATAACGAGTTGGCTATTGTCTCATAACGAGTTAGCTATTGTCTCATAACGAGTTGGCTATTGTCTCATAACGAGTTGGCTATTGTCTCATAACGAGTTGGCTATTGTCTCATAACGAGTTGGCTATTGTCTCATAACGAGTTAGCTATTGTCTCATAACGAGTTAGCTATTGTCTCATAACGAGTTGGCTATTGTCTCATAACGAGTTGGCTATTGTCTCATAACGAGTTGGCTATTGTCTCATAACGAGTTGGCTTTTGTCTCATAACCAGTTAGCTATTGTCTCATAACGAGTTAGCTATTGTCTCATAACGAGTTGGCTATTGTCTCATAACGAGTTAGCTATTGTCTCATAACGAGTTGGCTATTGTCTCATAACGAGTTGGCTATTGTCTCATAACGAGTTGGCTATTGTCTCATAACGAGTTGGCTATTGTCTCATAACGAGTTAGCTATTGTCTCATAACGAGTTAGCTATTGTCTCATAACGAGTTAGCTATTGTCTCATAACGAGTTGGCTATTGTCTCATAACGAGTTGGCTATTGTCTCATAACGAGTTGGCTATTGTCTCATAACGAGTTGGCTATTGTCTCATAACGAGTTGGCTATTGTCTCATAACGAGTTAGCTATTGTCTCATAACGAGTTAGCTATTGTCTGATAACGAGTTAGCTATTGTCTCATAACGAGTTAGCTATTGTCTCATAACGAGTTAGCTATTGTCTCATAACGAGTTGGCTATTGTCTCATAACGAGTTGGCTTTGTCTTATAACGAGTTAGCTATTGTCTCATAACGAGTTAGCTATTGTCTCATAACGAGTTAGCTATTGTCTCATAGCGAGTTGGCTATTGTCTCATAACGAGTTGGCTATTGTCTCATAACGAGTTGGCTATTGTCTCATAACGAGTTAGCTATTGTCTCATAACGAGTTAGCTATTGTCTCATAACGAGTTAGCTATTGTCTCATAACGAGTTGGCTATTGTCTCATAACGAGTTAGCTATTGTCTCATAACGAGTTGGCTATTGTCTCATAACGAGTTGGCTATTGTCTCATAACGAGTTGGCTATTGTCTCATAACGAGTTAGCTATTGTCTCATAACGAGTTGGCTATTGTCTCATAACGAGTTGGCTATTGTCTCATAACGAGTTAGCTATTGTCTCATAACGAGTTGGCTATTGTCTCATAACGAGTTGGCTATTGTCTCATAACGAGTTGGCTATTGTCTCATAACGAGTTAGCTATTGTCTGATAACGAGTTAGCTATTGTCTGATAACGAGTTAGCTATTGTCTCATAACGAGTTAGCTATTGTCTCATAACGAGTTGGCTATTGTCTCATAACGAGTTGGCTTTGTCTTATAACGAGTTAGCTATTGTCTCATAACGAGTTAGCTATTGTCTCATAACGAGTTAGCTATTGTCTCATAGCGAGTTGGCTATTGTCTCATAACGAGTTGGCTATTGTCTCATAACGAGTTGGCTATTGTCTCATAACGAGTTAGCTATTGTCTCATAACGAGTTAGCTATTGTCTCATAACGAGTTAGCTATTGTCTCATAACGAGTTGGCTATTGTCTCATAACGAGTTAGCTATTGTCTCATAACGAGTTGGCTATTGTCTCATAACGAGTTGGCTATTGTCTCATAACGAGTTGGCTATTGTCTCATAACGAGTTAGCTATTGTCTCATAACGAGTTGGCTATTGTCTCATAACGAGTTGGCTATTGTCTCATAACGAGTTAGCTATTGTCTCATAACGAGTTGGCTATTGTCTCATAACGAGTTGGCTATTGTCTCATAACGAGTTGGCTATTGTCTCATAACGAGTTAGCTATTGTCTGATAACGAGTTAGCTATTGTCTGATAACGAGTTAGCTATTGTCTCATAACTCGTTCACCAATAATTATTTTTATAGTTTTGGCCCCCTTCGTTCATTATTTTTTATTGTACTCTTTTTACTCTCTTTCTCTTTTACTTGTTTCAGTCATTTGACTGCGGCCATGCTGGAGCACAGCCTTTAGTCGAGCAAATCGACCCCAAGACTTATTCTTTGTAAGCCTAGTACTTATTCCATCGGTCTGTTTTGCCGAACCGCTAAGTTACGGGGACCTAAACACACCAGCATCGGTTGTCAATCGATGTTGGTGGTGGTGGAGGGCGACAAACACAGACACACACACATATATATACATATACATATATATACGACGGGCTTCTTTCAGTTTCCGTCTACCAAATCCACTCACAAGGCTTTGGTCGGCCCGAGGCTATAGTAGAAGACACTTGCCCAAGGTGCCACGCAGTGGGACTGAACCAGAACTATGTAGTTGGTAGGCAAGCTGCTTACCACACAGCCACTCCTGCGCCTATTAAACAATAACTAATCAACGGCATACATTTGATTAATTTATCTAGCCTCTCCAGTAGATGCTTGTTAGAAGTGTGGTGATAACACTGTCCATTTACTTTAAGAGAAAACTGAACTTGAATATTTAATTCAGATTTAGATTTACCAGTGATTCAAGCGAAAACGTCAAGAATCAAACGTTGTTCGCTGCCCTGGAATAATAAGAGTAAAATGGCTCAGAATATTTTTTAGGCATTCCTGAAATCGTCATCGTTGATGTTATATGCATTTTATATTTATAGCAATATTTTATATCATCAGATAACATACTGTCAAATTAATGGAATACTTTTTTATATAATTTGCAAATGCATCGTATTTGCATACCTAAAATAATTTTTGGTTTTACATTTTCTACTTCAAGTTTGATGTTTTCTAAAGATTAATATAAAACTAAGATAGTTTTCTTCTTCTTTGCCCTGCTGTCAATGAAGTTAATTAAAGTCGTTATTATATCATAATTTTTCTACTTTCAATATTTGAACATTTTCTTTCAAACTGCATCATATAACCTGTAAAATATTAAAAAATTATTTGTGATATCACTGCTTCTACAATTATTTACCATGTTTTTCACTTATCTTTTAAAACACGCACGCACACACACACACACACACACACACACACACACACACACACACATACACACACACACACACACACACATTCATAAATCTATACATACACAGAAAACCTTAAATCTGCTGTACAAATCCTTTATAAACTAAAGTTGCCTTGATATCTACGCTTTTGTAGAGATCTCCAAATTGTTATGTCAGTATTTTCTTTTGTAAGAAATGTTATAAAACACTTCAAGACAGAGTTTCAAAGATTAAATGAAGGAACGAGACACCTAAATATGCAGCGATGGCCAAACTTTGAACCCCTTCTTGTCTTTTCATCCACCCCTCCTTCATGAAAGTTAATTCTCAAAGTCACTCAAACAAGTTTCCCCTCACCCCATTCTCTCTCATCATTTCTACGTCTCACTTCTACAATCCTGTCTCTGTCTCCTTGTCTCTCTTTACTCGTCATTCCTTTCTTTCTCTGACTTTTGATAGTCTTCTCTTCCTTCTGCATATTTTCACAATTTTCTCTCTATTATTTCCTCATACTCTTTTCTCCCTTATCTATATATCGCTTTAATACGCAGTTCTCTTTCTTCATTATACCCGTTTCTCTATCTCCCTTTCTCACTAGCAGTGAGTGATTCAACTCTGACTTCGATTCGGTAACAATAGTCTCATTCACTTCACCTCCCACCATCTGCTGCTCTTTTTTTTTCTTAATATTTTGGAACACTACTGAGACAACATAACTTTGTATACAACTACAAATGGCGTTTTACTATGTTGAATTATACAACCGTTTGACATTCTATTATATAATTATACGAAGTGAGAGATGAAAGCCTTTGAAAGTTCTGCATAACAGTGAAATCAATATAATTAAAAGTAAATAATTTTTTTCACCAACAATATGAATCGTATTTTGACTGTTTTTTTCGAAGGAAAGATGGAATTAATTATTTAGTGAAGCAATATTTTATCGTAAATAAAACACAGTTGTTTAAGAAAAAAAATCAAACAAAAACGTATAATTTGATTATTTATTGATATTTGATGATTTTGCCAAAGTATTTCTTATTAACGCCTTCGTTTCCATTATTGTTCTGGTGTTAGCTTACTAGAACATGATGACAACACTCTTGCATCATCCCTGCATGTATTTAACAGTTGAAGTATGCAACAAAAACAAACAACAAACTATATTCGAAACTATGTATAATGCCAGGAGTTTATGAAACGCATTTCGAATATATAACAATCAAATTTTTAAAAATATAACAAAATCACTTCATAACTAATTTATCTGAAAATAACATTTTACGGTTGTAATTGCCGACATCACAACATTGGTTATTTATTAAAATCAAAATGTCGAAGTGTTTACGTAATGGCAGTTGATACAGGATGCCAAAACAAATTTCAAAAAGAAGCATTTAATATTATTTGAGCTAATGAAATTCTTTCCTCAAACTGCATGCGACATTATAGATTTACTTGGAAATTTTACAGTCTGCTTTCTATAAGAAATACGCGCTGGATCTTTTCATCCTGATAATTTTAGTTTTTATGTCTGTGAAGTCGAGATTGTGAGATAAGTTTGGTCAATTTGTTTTCATATCGTAGCCTGTATTTGGACTTAGATACTAAATTGCAATCGCATTTAAAATTATGCTTGGTTTTATTTTACAACTATTATTTTTATTTGAGTGGATTTGATCTTGAGTCTGCTGGATGGGGTAAGGCATGGGTATAAATAACAACGAACCATATACTACTACTACTACTACTACTACTACTACTACTACTACTACTACTACTACTACTACTACTAATAATAATAATAATAATAATAATAATAATAATAATAATAATGATAATAATAATACCACTACTGCTACTGCTACTACTACTACTACTAGTAGAAATGCAAAGATCCAATGGGATTTTATGTTTCAGTGCGACCATGAGATAGAGAATAGGAAGATATACATAGTCTTAATTGAGAAAGAAAACAAACTATGCTGGATCATAGATATAGCATGCCCAGCTGACAACAAGGTATGCTATAAGAAAGAAAGAAAAGTCGAGAGATATGACAGGTTAGCTTGGGAAGTTAAGCAGTTGTGGTCGATGAAAAAGGTAGCACTAGTACCAATAATTGTCGGAGCACTGGGAACAGTGAGCAAAAATTTCGAGATGTACGTGGAACAAATAGGGGCTGCAATAAGGGTGGAGCACTTGCAGGAAACAGCACTGCTTGGAACCGCTCGAATACTCTGGAAGGAGCTCGAAATATAAGAGGAGTTACCTTAGTTCACTGGTAGTGAACAGCTGACACTAGTAAATCTCCAGCGCTAGAAGCTGTGCAAAGGCAATGATAATAATGATAATCCTTTCTGCTATAGGTACAGGGCCTGACATTGGTGGGAGTGGGCCAGTGGATTACATCGACCTCAGTATTTCGCTGGTAACCAATTTATTAACGCCGAAAGGAAGAAAGGCAAAGTCGACCTCGGTGTAAATTGAACTCAGAACGTAGCGGCAGAGGAAATACCGCTGAGCATGTTGCTCGACTAAAGATTTAAAGTAAATTGTTAGTTTGATTCAATGAAGTATTTGTATAGATTCCAGTGAGTTTGATTGTATTCTGTTCTGCTTCACTAAAACTATAACATAATCTCCCTGAATTAGCCTAAAAAGAGCTTTAATATATATATCCTTGTCGTATAAATCGCTTCTCAAACAGGATCAATACTACCAGTTGCTCACAACCCATGCGGCAATTTTTTTCTGAATAAATTTTCTATATTGCACGTTACCGTGTTGATATTAAGTGGTGATAGAGCATGTGGAATGTTCTGTCAATTTCGATTGATTGCTAATGTCGAAATGAGACTGACTTTCCACATTAAAGTTATTCAAGAGTAGAACACAACAAAGATGCCCCTTGACGCTAATAGTATGACTACACGTGACAGGACAGCTTACATATACGGAATGTGAAAAAGTACAAATTAAATTACTAGCGTGTATATTTTTTCTAGTTCAGTACCAATGAATTCGATCGAACATGTTTAAAAGTGTTCTAGCAATGAATATTGCATGCATTTATAAATCTAGGACTATACTTTTCAAGCTATATTTTCGGTGATATAGATTGATGTGAGGAAGATTGTGTTGCTCTTTCTAGCAGATCAAGCGGCTATAAAGAAGTGTTTTCATTTACTTTGGAAGAAGAAAACATTAAAGGCATTGACCATAGTAAGAGTAAGTCAGATATCAAAAATACACATTATGAAACTAAAAATACTCATATATGTTTTTTTCTCTTCGTCTTACGAAGTCACGAAATCCAAATGTGAGATTTGCCCTTCATAAATTTCGTGTTTAAAACTACAGTCAAACGTGAATACATGCACGAACGCATGCACTTAAAGACACAAAGTGATGCAGATACACACATAAAAAATACATGTATACGTAAACATTGACGCTTATACAAAACGTGAAATCAAGTAGTTAAAAAACATCATTATAGTGTACTTATTCAATGTTAAATCTGTGTAAATTTGGTGCTTTTTATTGAAGAATTAATGTATCAAAAATATAAACAAACTGAATTTATTACATTAAATAAATTTATTCTGAACATTGCTAATTTCCAATACGTCAACCGTCATTACGTATATAAACCATGATGTAATGCTAAAAATACTTTTTCAAGCTGTTTACAGTTAAACTTTAAACGACGTTAGTGATCCTTTTCCTACAAGGTAGCTAATAAATGAATAGTTTTCATTAATGTTTTAAATTGACATTGAAGTAAATTTCAAATGGTGTTCATATATAAACGTAGTTATAGATATTTAATTGTTATAATAAGTAATTATAATACATATTTAACCCTAAAAAAAAGGAATTATAACAAATATTCTGAACTGCCCGCCTTTGCCAAGATGGAAACATCATTTGAAATCACAGCAATGTGAAGAGTCGCATTGTGATCAGAGGTGTATAACGAGATCCGATAGTCTGCTTGATACAGCGCTGATAAAGTAATAATAGATACACAGACTGACGTAAATAGAACAAGATTTTGGTTTCTATAAATTATTTATAGAAAGACTTTGTCATGAATTGAATCACAATTGTTTGTGGTTCGATTCTTGTGTATGTGCCTTGTCTGTGTACTTTGGATGGAATGCTTATTAGTGTTATTCCAGTTTGAGGTTGAGACTAATATTTGAAAAAATATTATCATTTGATGTCAGCTGCCTGATATGATTTCATTGCTGTCGTTCAGTGGGTGATTTTGTGCAATAATATTGTATTTGTTGGGTTACCTGGTGGTAGACTACAGAAACATTTATGAATACTGGCTTCAAATTTTGACATAATGCCAGCAATATCGGAGGAAGGAGTAACTCAATTACATCACCCCCAGAGCTGAACTTTTATTGACCTTATCGATCTTTAAAAACCAAACGTAAAGACAGTGGAAATGCCACGAAGCATTTGGTCCAGCGCACAAACTCTCCCGCCAGCCTGCCAGCCTGCCGCCTGAGCATTTATCCATATCGATGCCGGCTGTCACTCTCAGTTGTATCTTTCTTTTATATTGCGTGCTTTTAAGTTTCGAAGGTGCTTAGAGAGGTGCGTTGTTGTTCTATTGCTTATGTTAGCGAGTATATGCGTCGTGTGTATCTGTCTTTGAAGGTTCTACATCGAGCAAGGATATACATTTTTTCGATATAGTTGTTTTTAGGCAATCTCCAAGTAATCGGCATATACTTACAGTCAGCAACAGTTGGCAGTTGTGTGCATTTTCCAAATAATGATTGTATATTGTTTTATGCTTCCTTTTTCTTCTTGTTGTACCTAATTTTGCATGCATAGAAAACTATATAAGAAATATTTCACTCATGTTCTGTTGAGATGTGATTGATAGATACATGTCATTGTTGTTGTTATGTTTAAGCTGAATGGTGGCTTCAACCAGAATTTGTTTTTTTTTGTGGTTGTTTGATAGCGGCATAAAACTTATGTATCATATTCTGACCTAGAACGTCTCAACTGTTGGCGATTTGTTGTAGAATATTATTTAATCAGACAAGAACGATGAAAATATCCTACTTACCTTACTGCTTAGCATTTAAATTGATGTTAGTTTATGATTACATATATAAAGACACCGATCTCCATTGCATATGGCTGACATCTTTAACTGTTCAAGTTTAATGTCACATCAAGTTTGTTCACAGCGGTTACTTTGCGTTGGTTTTATAGATGTTTTATATTCTTTAACAGGTGTATAAACCACAAACAGGTGTATTAGTTTGCCGCTCGGGAAGGTGAGAAAGTCTTTTACGTTTCGAGCCTACGATCTCCAACAGAAAGGAACAGGAGGAAATAATCAGAGAGACAATAAATAATCTCTCTCTCTCTCTCTCTCTCTCTCTCTCTCTCTTTCTCTCTCTCTCTCTCTCTCTCTCTCTCTCTCTCTATATATATATATATATATATATATATATATATATATATATATATATATATATTTATATATATATATATACATATATATATATATATATATATATATATATATATATATATATATATATATATATATATACACAAATGCACACATACACACAGATACATATATGTATACACACACACACACACACACACACACACACACACACACACACACACATATATATATATATATATATATATACATACACACACACATATATATATATTTGCGTGATAAAATGACATATTTAGGATGTAATAGCCTTCGACTCAACAGACGTCGATCAAATCAATTTCGAAAGATATAAAACTGGACTGTCTGCAATAAGATGAAACTGTAGCTTGTAATAAATACCACACTTGATATTTTCTCCTGCATATATACTATACTTAGACTGACATCCGTTTTTGTATTTCAAAAAGTTTTGAGTTTATGTTTATTTTTACCTGCATATACCTTTATATTAATGAGTGATGAAAGGTCAAGATGAGGTCGAAACACCGTCCATATTTTAAATCCTATGACACCATTTTCGATTCAGATCCTGGTCTGTAAAGCCTTCAAATGAAATGTCGTGCATGGATAAAGCATAACCAGTCAAACATTGGATTAAAATTGATTGACTTGTCATTCAAACGCATGGATTTCTGCTACGGTAGAAATCGATATTTGATCTTCGATTGAATGTATTCCGTTTTTCGAATGATTTTAAGACTAGCTAGTTTAGGAGGATTTCATCTTTTTTATATTGGACAATAAATAAATGATTTTATGATCATGTTCTGTTGATGCCAGTGAATTCAGAAATTTAATTGCAGTTTTGAACATTAATGTGAATTCCGTTACATCCATCGTTAGAATCACAGTATTCAAGATTATGGAAAACATTGAAAGCCATGTATTTTAAGTAAATATTTCTTATGCTCATCAACTTATTTTGTCAATACAAAAGCTTAGTAGCAAAATGCATCAATGCGTATATGAGCAGGTAAATTATACCGAATTAAAAAAAGACTGTATTTGATCCGGCAGCCTAACTTTCCTTTGTTGTTACTCACATAGATGCAGAGCGTGAAATTTAAAGAAGAGGTGAGTCAGTTACATTGACTCTCGTATTCAGCTGGTATCTTCTTTTATTGCTTCTGAAATATTGAAACGCAAAGTTGATCTTGGCGATATTAAAGTAAAAATACAAAGACCTGGAAGATATTACGGAACGCAAGGAATTATGGAACCTGGATACAGGGTTCCAAATTTGAGGTCAATTCAAACGGTTATGTATTGTATTGGTATTTATTGTCTCTCCTGGAAAACTTCAATTGAAAATGCAGCCTGATGTGACTTGAATAACAAATATTGCTCTGTAGCTTGATATACATCCGCTCGACTATAACATTCAAAGTTTAGTGGCAGTAAGCCTCATCTTCGGTATTACTTTTTACTTTAACCTTGTGTAAAGCGATAGCTTTTCTGGGAAATATAGAAAGAAAACTCTAATGAATCATGTTTATATATATATATATATATATATATATATATATATATATATATATATATATATATATATATATATATATATATTCGCCATGATAGATCGCTTGCCACTAAACCTTTGTCTATTTTCGCTCCTTTCTGTCGAAGAGCGTAGACTCGAAACGTAAGAGACTTCCTCACTTCCCGAGCGTTAAACAAATACATCTGTTTGTTGTTTACACACCCGCCTTCGTCTTTTGTTTTTTTTTTGTAAATTCTCACTATATTGTCTCTCTCTCTCTCTCTCTCTCTCTCTCTCTCTCTCTCCCTATATATATATATATATATATATATATATATATATATATATATATATATATATATTTATAAATATATATGTATATATATATATATATATATATGTGTATAAATATTCACACATATATACGCACATATATATGTATATGTATGTATATGCGTATGTATGTATGTATGTATGTATATATATATATATGTATATATATATATATATATATATATATATATATATATATATATATATATATATATATATATATATATATATATATATATATATGTATGTATATATGTTTATATGTATGTGTATGCGTGCGACCTTGTGTTCCTATGTATCTTCGATTGTTGACTTCTACAAGTGTGCATGCATATTTAACACGTTCGCGCACGCACAACTGTTGAACGGTGTTCCTCGCGTTTATTACTTCGAATGTTATTAAATATATATGAACACAACATTATTTCACTCGTCACTGCTGAGCATAATAAAAATTCATTTCAGCCTGACAAGCATTTGCCCACGCCAGCAAATATAATTCATACTGATTCCATACTAGGACCATGGTCTTGTACTGGGGTACGAACGACTGAGGTGTTATAGAAATCGTGTGGCGTTTATTTCAATGTTGTTACTCAGCGACACGTTCTATTTAAGGGGAACGTTTTAAAGATAATTACTGCAGCGTAAGTTTTTTTTTTCATATTGAATTTACGTAGGCTCATCAAATATGAACGTTCACATTGACATTTTAATCTGTCACTTCATAGGTTGCTTTTATACGTCTGCTTGCCCCCCCGCGCGCTCGCGCGCGTGTGTGCGTGTGTCTGTATACATAAGAGAGAGAGAGAGAGAGTTGGGGAGAGACGTGTATTCTGCTGAAAGCATAATTTTTGTATTTCGTTTTCAATAATCTAACAGAGTGATCGTCACGTGGCTGAAGAAATATTGTCGCTTATGCTAGATACAAAGAATAACACATTTCTGTTTCTCTAGATATTCAACTGGAGGGAAAGCAATTAGCTAGCAGTGAAAAAGTACTGGTGTAACTTTTGAGTATAATTATCAAATGAAAATTCACACTTGTAAACGAGTGGTGATGTATTTCCCGCACAGAGGAATTTGTTTCAGTTAGGGATGATTGCTATAATAGAATAAATCGGCTCAGATTATCTGTTTTTGCATCCTTGACTCATAGCATTGGTGTCTTATTAGATGTAGTGAATGTTTTCCCGGGGTGATAATTGCAGATAAACTGTTTTCCTCGATTTTTAGCATTTTCACCAATAATGATATTTGAAAACTCAGCAACGAAATTCAGTGACACTTTATGAGCAGCACCTTTTATGTG
>NC_142936.1:96064573-96084573 GCF_046866305.1 Octopus bimaculoides | reverse complement strand
GCACACATATATATGTATATATATGTATGTATACATCTACAGGTATATCTATCTATCTATATATATATATATATGTATATATATGTATATATATATATATATATATATATATATATATATATATATATATATATATGTGTGTGTGTGTGTGTGTGTGTGTGTGTGTGTGTGTGTGTGTGTGTGTTTATGTGTAATGTAAAAAAAAATCCGTATAAATCTCTTATAGCAACAGTCCAATACAGCAAACAAAATAAAAAATAAGAGACTGTAATTGTAAATCGAAATACCCATAAATTGAAAGTTGCAAACGATGTTATAATGGCCTTCCTATGTAAACTTTCAATTCTTTAGAAAATATATAAATGAAGCTTGTTTACAATATTTGCAATTGAAATACGATTCAGATTAATGATCACAATATATTGATACTATAATTCGTATGAAGAATTCACTATTAAGCTGAAGTAAAGATCAGAGAAATGTCACATTGGTAAAACATGAACGTATTTCGAATGTCATATAAAGAACAAGCATGCAAGGCAACAAGTGTTCTCGTATTTCCTTTATATTGCTACATAATACTGGTTTCAAATTTTGGACAACGCCAGTACAGCATATTGACAGGAAATTTCCCATTTTATTATCCAGTTATGCTTGATGAATATATTTACATCACTATTTTCAAATACATGCTCTCCGCAGACACCGATTTATTTTTACAGTTTTTAATACCGAAAAGTTATAATAATATTTTTGTCCAAATTTAATATGTAGCTTTATTGCTAAAACTCAAACATATATTAAATTCATCTTATACCAATGTGATAAATTACTAACGCTAAGAAAACCGCAAAATAGTGTCACACGTGTGTTTTGATAAACCGGTGTTTTATCACCGTTGCGTTAACGTTCCTTTCTAAGTATTGTAAACTGACAGTGGAAGACATATAATCTATGATGTGTCAAAGAAACAATATAATTTTGATATACACGTTATTGCCTTTTAAATACTTTCCGTAAATATTTGTCATAAGGGCACCCTTTAATGCGAATAACAAAAAGAGGGAATATGCCGTGTAGGATAGTTTCACAAAATACGAATAATATACGACTACACAAATCTATTTATGGTTCAATTAACGTATTCTTCTGTTGATCTTGTTTTCAAAACAGAGCCAGAAGCGTTTATAAATAGCCAAGAAGTGAAAGAGGAGTCTATGTTACTAGGCCTTCACAACCACAGGAAGGTATGTTAACTAATGAATAGAATTAATTATATGCTTTCACGCGTAATCGCAATTTCAAGACTATGACCATCATATGAGAAAGAAAACCGAATATGTAAATAATGTACTGAGTTCAGCTGAACAGATGTTTAGATCCGATAGCAACCGATATATGCCCGGTAAATGTCCGCTATGCTTGCAAAATTGCTACATTCTGCGACATGCCCTACTGCATAAAGATTCGTATATGTGTATATACATGAATACGTGTGTCTTCTTAATTGATAGATAAGTATATATAAATACATGTGTGTATGTAACAACAACATTATTATTATTATCATTATTATTATTATTATTATTATTATTATTATTATTATTATTATTATTATTATTATTATTATTATTATTGTTATTATTGTTATTATTATTGAGTAAGAGAGCAGTGACACTGGGGTAAAATATACGAAGCCCATTATACCCATCATGACTACCCGTCTGATAAGGGTACACCAGGCACATGCATCACAACCACATGTACGTGACATGGTGATCTTATATCAAGATAAACAGCGCATGACCTCGCAGGTGGGGCCCAGTTAGAATTTTCTTCAGGTCGAGTAGCCCATCCCGCTCAAAAGGTCCTTGAATAAGGTTTGTTTAAGAATGTTGAGCAAAACACCCATGTTTCCGAAGCTGAATTATTCAAACCCCAAAGAATTACTCTCAACACATGGCTATGATGCTCCCACCACTACTTCTGCTCATGATCAAAGATGCACATATCGTCAGCCACCAAGGGACATGCCCAACTGGTTAAGGTCAAGCAACTGACAAGCAAATCTGTGATATTAAGCAGAATATTTGCTGTAGCCCATCGTTTGTACCAAGACAAAACAATGTACAAGATGACACTTTCAATCAATTAAGATCAGAAGCCATGAGAACCACTGCCTGGTACTGCATCCGGGCATATTATTATTATTATTATTATTATTATTATTATTATTATTATTATTATTATTATTATTATTATTATTATATGTAAAGGTGAACTCCAAGAATCCAGGTGTATGACGATAATAAGTTTCGAGCAGTCCTTAGAAGGTATAAAAAAAAAACAACTTTCAAGAACAATAGAAGTTTGTTGACGTAGAAGGTTGTACATTTTTCCCATGTCGAAGTTCGATAAATTGAAAGGTTATGTTATAGGGATTGTTGTGTATGCGGATAAAAATCCAAATTTAGGGAAATGAGTAGGTACAATCCAGGCAAAATATGTCCCTTAGCAAGTAGAACCTCGGAAATAGCAATGACTCAACGAGGGGTGTTCCGCTAGCTGCTCATCACACCGAAGGTACCTTGGTTAAATTAAGGTTAAATTGTCGTCAACGGATCCTCTGTTAACTCGTATTTTCGATTTGATCGAAAATAGGTGGAATGGTACAGAGTGAGAGAAAAAAATTGAAAGCATATAAGTGAAAAAAGTAATACATGGGAGCTAGAAGGTGGCGTGCTGGCAGAAACGTTAGCACGCGCGGCGAAATGCTTAGCGGTATTTCGTCTGCCACTACGTCCTGAGTTCAAATTCCGCCGAGGTCGACTTGGCATTTCTTCCTTTCGGGGTCGATTAAATAAGTACCAGTTACGCACTGGGGTCGATTTAATCGACTTAATCCATTTGTCTGTCCATGTTGGTCCCCTCTGTGTGTAGCCCCTTGTGGGCAGTAAAGAAATAAGAAACGTTAGCACGTCGGACGAATTGCTTAGCAATATTTCGTCGTCTTTACGATCTGAGTTAAAATTCTGCCGCGGCCGACTTTGCCCTTCATCGTTTCGGGGTCGATAAATTAAGTGCCAGTTTTGTACTGACGTCGATCTAATCGACTAATCTCCTCACCAAAACTTTGGGCCCTTGTGCCTAGAGTAGATATGAATATATGGGTGTGGGCAAATGTCTAAAGTTGTTAAGAATAAGAATAAGACTAAAGAAAAGGAGAGGGAGAAGAGTTGTATGGGGGGAGGCAAGTTGGGGAGGAGGAGTTGGTGGGGGAGGCGAGTTGGGGAGGAAGAGTTGGTGGGGGTGAATTTTGGCAACATTAAAGCTGGCTAGTGGAAGGTCTTTATGAATTTAGGCTGGGGTCATTTGCTATGTCATTTGCTATGTCTTCTATAAATAAATAAATAAATAAATATATTGTGGTACCCTGTAAACCAGGTGGACGAGAGAAAGAAAAACTATAAAAGTGGTAGTAATTAGAATTTGTTAGGAGAGGAGAGGTGTGTGTCACATCACGTTCTACGTCTTAAAGGGAAAGGCTTGTTTAGAACCGGAGATTTGTGAATTCAGAACGCAGACAGAAAGAACGACCACTGCAACCCAAGCCATTGGACATCTAACATACTCTTTCAAATGTCTGCATGTTCAACACACGGACATACAAACGCACACGTATGAATGTGTATATGAAGCTACTCATGTGAGTTAGCGAGAGAGAGAGAGAGAGAGAGAGAGAGAGAGAAGAAACATACATTTATATGGTGTGTGACTATGTAAATCTATGTATGTATATATATATATATATATATATATATATATATATATATATATATATATATATACACATACATATATCTGTAAGCGTGTGTTTGTGTTTTGGCATATGTTTAAGCATATGATTGTAGAGGTAGGCACAAACAAATGATTGAGTGATTGAGGAAATGTTTTAGCGTTATTTAAATTAATGTGTTATATTACATTAAATGATTTGAATTCTATAAACTTGTACGCTATTTTCAAAATTATTTATTTTTCCTTGGCAATTCTTTTACTTTAACAAGCAACCATATTTTCTGAAATAATCTTTTAAACGATCTATTGGGATTTATGTATTTAAGAAAGCTTTTAGCCTTTAACATTATAATATCTTCAAAAATTGAATTTCATTGAAAATTCATTAAAGTTTCCTATATGTGGTTTCGAGAGCAATTGCAAAAGTAATTCTAGAAAGAAATGTCTCGGCGCAAACCGGTAATTATTTGAACTTTATAAACTCTGCCATTATCAATGTAATTTTCAATATTCAGAGAATTGTGTATTTAACGTTTCAGGAGGGGGTTGCTGTCGAAATATATGAAGAAAATACATTAGTATTTTCAAGATATATTATAAGATGCAGTAAGTATTTATATCCAAACATGATACTTAGCTAATGGTCTACTTATGCACGAACAATATATAAATATAAATGGAGGAGGAGACCCTCTTCGGTCATGAATGACCATCGGATTGCACCTAGAAAGTTACCCTCCGAGGCACAAGTCCAGACAAGGTTGTATGTGGAATACCAACAGTCCCCCATGCATACCAGCCTCCACTCCCCACACCACTGATGTTATCCAAGGGAAAGGCAAAGGCCGATACAGCTTGCTACCAGTGATGTTGCAACTCATTTCGATAGCAAAGCTGAGTCAACTGGAGCAACGTGAGATAAAGTGTCTTGCTCAAGAACACAACACGCAGCCTGCTCCGGGATTCGAACTCACAAGCTCACGTTCGTAATCTCGACGTTCTAACCACTGAGCCATGCGCCTTCACAAACACATACACATATACATATATACATATATAGATATATAGAGTTCCACCCCCACTTGTATATATATATATATATATATATAAGTATACATATAAATGTAACTGCATGTGGATCGTTGGCGATTTTTTACCTTTGTCTTTCTTTTTTCTTGGACTTACCTCTGTCTCCTGTTCCTGAAGAAGAGCTTTGCTCGAAACGTAAAACTACTTTTCTTTCCTTTTGTGAGAGTCTGCTAATACTTTGCATGTACCACCTCTTCGCGTTATTGCTTTTCTCGTGTTTTTTCTTTGTTTATTTGGATTAACTATATATACATATATATATATATATATATATATATATATATATATATATATATATATATATATATATATATATATATGCACGTGTACATGCGCCTAAACCATGTGATAGATACTCGTGCATGTCTTGCCAAAAATGGAAAAGAAAGTAAAAAAAAAAAGACCCGTGGAAAATAAAATTGCCTATTATATGTTACTATTTACTCTCTGACAAGAATAACCATTTTTTTACTTAGTTATCCAATAAGTTTTCTTTACTGAAATGCATAGGATAATGAGCAGGAGAGAGAGGTGGTGTAGGGAGAGTTGAAAAGATACTGAGAGTGAGAGAGAGAGAAAGGTTCTTTGACAGGGCGTAGTATAGGAGTGGTTCAGCTGTGTGTTTCAGCAGAAGGAACAAAGTAGTTGTTGCAGTCAACACAAAAAGGAGTTCAGCTTTTCGTACTCGGGGTCACATGTTCAGCATATTTCATGCACTGGGAAAAGTGACATGTTGAAAGTGAGATTAATAGTCGAGTAGCTGTCATATCTTATGAGTGTCTTTACAGAGAAATGATCCATACTGACCCAAGTCATCCCAGTTAACTAATAACCGAGGGTGAAAAGTTGATATATTTTATTTCTGATTGTAGAATAACGTTCATATACACACCATATTGACTAAAGTAGATATACACATTTTCAAATGTTTGCTGTAATGAATGTGTGCTTGGCCAAGCAGTTAAATATCTCCAAAATTACTTGTATACTCGCGCTTCCATGTGTCTCTATGTATGAGTAGAAGGTGAGTAGGGAAATTTGCAAACATAACCAATAGAATATGTAGTAAGATTTTCTATACTGCAGTCGGCAATAGCGCTTTAAAAAACTAGTAGATAGAGTTTCGGTAAAAACAAACGCATATCAGTTATCAATTAAAAAGTGAGACATCTTGCAGACAATGTTATAGAAAAAAGAACTCTATTCTCTGTTACAGTTGCAGCTTCAAAATCTAGACCATATTTCATTTTATGTGCAAAGAAGCGTTTATTGTATATTTTAGAAATGCTTGCATTTAATTTTAAATTTATGTTGATTGGATTATGTCCAACTCCTCCTCCCACACCTTTCATATAACTTCACTGAATATTCCATACCCAGATTTATTTTGTTCTCGACAGGCGAGAAAGTGATAAGACAGGAACACGGCTCTGTGGCAAAGAAGTTGTCCTTCGAAATAATGTACTTCCCACTTCAATACCTTTGACTGGCAGTTTTAGCAACCGCCTTCTTTGATAAACTGGCATTGACTTATAACATGTGAGCAGAGATTGTGTGGAAGTCTACAAATATAGATATTTGTACACAAGCAGGTGTGTGTATGCATATATATATATATATATATATATATATATATATATATATATATATATATATATATACAGCATGACCACGGCTTTTGGGCTGAAACATATAACAGAAGAAAAGGATAAAGAAAATACGTGCAGACATATATCAATATATATGTTTGTTTATCCACGCCTCCTATATATCGTGAAGGATAGAAACTTCGTCCAAAATTATGTTTTCTTCAAGATTAAAGGACCTTAAGATATATCTTCTCCAGCCATTCTCCTCCTCAGAAATCTAATAAACATGTTTATTCTCGATCAGAAGCATTTAAACCACATTCTTAGCCAAATGCGATACAATTTATCAAAAAAGCGTTCGCATCGCTAGTCTAAACTTGAAATCTTATTTCCGTGTACGTTGTTTCATTTCCTTCATTGAGTTCATTATTTTTTCCAATACTTCATTAAGCTTCTTCCAGGAATACACCTTGATATTGGGACATAAACTCAAATCTACAGAGTAATTATATCAACCAGACAGAACTGCACAAACAGAATCAGTTTGTAAATATTACGATAGCTATTTACTGCCACGCTATAATTTAACAGGCATCAGTAATGTCATATTAGACATTATGTTATTGGAATCTATATTACATTGAATGTTATTGTTACGCTGATATTCACACATTTGTTCATTTGGTATCTTTTGAAATTAATAAATATGATCAAGAATTTGCACATATACCAACATCGAATAAAACATGTGACTAAACGATGGATAAGTACTACCCTATGCGGTACAACTAGAAGTAGCAGCCGAAGAAAACGATCGATAACTGAAGCCCCATATGTGGTATCATTCACAGCCGGAAGTAGCAGCCGAAGAAAACCCTAATGAGCAATCGAACTGCATTTAAAAACCTAAAGGGACACATTAGAGAATATAGTCTTATATTCCTCGCCTACAAAAAGAAAATCGGATCATTAGTGAGGGAATTTATATGGTCAGGCTTGTTATCGACTTAGCTACATGTTATGGGACATCGAAGGGACATCTACATGGTATATCGACTGGTTAGAAATAATAGACAAATCTTGCAATGGTTACTCCTCAAGATAACATATTCAACATATAGATCCAACAGGGCAAACTAGGCACATCTTGAATCCATTTGCTCATATGTCAGGTCAATCGGGATTGGCAGAGACATAAAAAACAACTGGATATCACGAGAAGAGTTACTTTTAACACAGCTAAAAATCACATTATTTTAGTATCTAATATTCATTTTATAGCAGCAGGTACTCTATGTTTCATACATAAATTGGATTACCGTTTTGTGTGATTTTATGTTCAAAGGGTGAATATATTTGTTGCGTATGGATCTAACACGTGATTATTTCTCGTGAAATAATCTTAGATCTCTTGTTCTTTTAACATATACGTAAATTCTAATATGCATTTTCGAACATGTTTTTATATTTATTTCCAAAAGCAAACAGGCTTTCCTATTTCCTAATATTCTTCTGAAATATGGATTTATCGTTTTGTCCGCTATTTTTCAGCTCCTCACAGTCAGGCTTTGAATGTAAGCTCTAACATTATCAATATATGTTCAATTGATAATGGGTATTTCATATTACTCTCAGGAATATATATGTGCATATATATATATATATATATATATATATATATATCATTCCCAGTGTTAAAATAAATGGCATGAAACGAAGCTATACCTTGTGATTTTCTCTGTCTCTCTCTTCCTCTCTCTGTACATGCACACACACACTAACACACACACAAATACACACACACACATACACGCACACACACACACATACACAGACAGACACACACACACACACACACATATATATATATATAATGCTTATGTGTATATATGTATATACACACACGTATAAAGAGAGAGATAGATAAAGAAATATTTTCCAATACGACCAAAAAAAGTCTCCACACAATCATAGAATGCAAGTTTCTTTAAAAAAAAAAAAAGTATTGTTCCATGTGTTCCCTCTTTTCTTTGTAATAGGATTTATATTTTTTTACGATCGATCCATATATATTAATAGTGGCACTCCCGCTGTTCTTCTGAAAGATAGTGATGGCAAATATATAAATATATAAATTAATAAATAAATAAATAAACAGTAGTAGCAGTGTTAATAATAATAATGATAATAATAATAATAACAGCAATGATAATGATAATAATGATAATACTAATAATCATTTTCATGTAACTGGCAAACAACGGAAATACAGGAATGTTAAACAAATATGCTTTATAATATTAATCAATTGAATATTTTGGATGATATTGTTAAATTTAATGGTTATTTCTATATAAATTGCATAATTGTACACACCCACCAAAAGCATTAATGCCAGTAAAGTGTATTTTACGTTTTATTCACGTTGCGGATATTTAAAGCCTACGGTTATATTGATATTATTACTCAGAGTGAAATTTTACGATAACTCCATATTAATAATATAGAAATATCTAAGTAATACCCTAATGTTCGTATTATATCGATTGAAATTCTGCGTTATATTTATTTGATATCTATCTGTCCTATCTATCAATTTGTGTGTGTGTGTACACACGCAAACAACAAACACACACACACACACACACACTACACGCAGAGGGAGAGTAAATGTTTTCACGTATTACCTTGACCTTCTGCCTTCTAGGTTCCAAGATGCACCTAGGTCAAAGCAAGAAGCTCAAAGCAAGAACGTAGTATCAATCTCCATCACCAAATGCCAGTCATCTGAGCCACGTAAAAAGGTAATGATAAAACCGTTACCCTAGCAAGGTTACACCTCTTGCGCTGAAATGCACAAAACAGTAATGTCCACATACACACACACAGACACACACACATATAGATAGATAGATATTGATAGATATTAACATCCATCCATGCTCTCTTGCTTGCAATATATACCAGGTGCAGACTGCCTCAATAACCAGCCGAAGAAAGCTCTTCGTGGCTTTATAAAACGGTAGAAATTTCCAAGAACCATATTGATATGGCGATAAATACACACACACACACACACACACACACACACACACACACACACACACACATACACACACACCCATACACACACACACACACACACACACACACACACACACACACACATATATCCCGATTTTTAAAGGAAAGAAAAAGGACAATAAATTGTTGTCATTACATTTTTAATCATACAAATATGAACCATTTTATTGCACAATGCGTCTCCATGTTTCCTTTAACTTGAAAATACCCTTTTCTCAAAATTGAGGTGGTTTCATGGCAAAGAATTCATCAAGGTATTTTTTTACGTCATCCAAGGAATTGAAATTTTTACATTTAAAACTATTCTGCAGAGACCTGAATAAGTGGAAATCTGAAGTAGCAATATCTGGTTACTTGGAAGAAGCTCATAGTACAGATTTCCTTTCCAATCCCATCAGACACAAAGCAAGACTTTTTTTAGGGTGAAGACCCGCTTTTGGGGTGGCTAAGGGTGGCTCATGTCGCTTACTCCAGGATCGCTTTCTCTGAACATTTTGGTACATAATATATTTCTCATCACCTGTCACAATATGCTTTAAAAAAGGCGCATTTTCATTCGTTTATAAAGCGAATCACAGATGGAAATGCGAGCCAAAGGTTTCTTCTCACTCATCTCATGGGGTATCCAAACATCGTAGCGATTTGTGTACCCAAGTTTTACCAGGTGCCCACACTTTTTTCTGCAAAATAGGGGTAGTTTATCCTGTTCAGGCTATATTATTAGCATTATCCTGCGTCTGTGAATTTGAAATCACTTCTTTAACTTTCTACACCATCCCAACTCTTCTAAAAGCAAACTTCGTTTGTTTGTTTACGTTTATCGTAATTTGAATTTAACATATGATAGCGTCTCATAAAGCGAGATTTCTATACATTTTAAATTTCAAGAAAAACTTGTGGCTGGGCAGTTTAGCTCAAATGGTCGAGAGCACCGCGACGCCTATACATATGTTTAAACCTAGTTTAATACTGGAAAATTCCAAACCCTCCGCTACTGGCACACGAAGTTGAATGAAATACATTCAGGGTTCATTGGCTCAAGAGGGATGGTTGTCCTTGAATCAAAACAGTACGTGACCTGGGCTTTGACACAATTAATGATGCATTTTTCCATGTTCATATTACTGAGTTGGCAATAAAATGGAGGTGGCTGAGTGGATGGAACCTAAGATCTTTCAGATCGAGAGGATAGGAAACCAACGATAACACTGAATTACGTAATAAAACTATTTGCTCACTCCATTCATGTTTATATAAATTCTATTGTCAGTTACGGATTTTCAGATTTATCATAAATAAAGCGATCTATTTTCTTTATAAAATAGTATCTGATAGGCAGGCTTTATAAAGCAAACTACCAGGTTTAAACTGAAGGGAAATGTATATATAATATTTAAATATGTGCTTCATGTGTGTGTGTGCGCGTGTATATATGCATGCATATATATGTATGCCTACACTCAAACTCAAGCAAGCATACTGATATATATATATATATATATATATATATATATATATATATATATATATATATATATATATATATATATATATATATATATATATATATATATATATATGTATGTATGTATATGTATATGTATGAGTATTAACTACTTTAAAATTTTACGTCATGTACCTATTGCCAGTACTGAAATGGTTTCAAGGAATCCAAACGTAGATTTAAAATTGAAATGGCCTTCTTAGCTCACATTATGCAAAAATGCTTTCTTCATTGAGATGCATACAGTAGTTGTCTGTAATATTATATAAGAACTGCTTTGCGTATTATAATGTCAATTGTGTTATAAAAGAACGATGTAATCTGTCTTGGAAGAGAGAATTGAATTTATGATTAATGTCATCGTCCTGGCTTACAATTTCTCGGTGTTATTTCGTATCAGATTTGTTGATGCAGTTTGATGGATGAATAGGTGGTTACGAGATGACAGATGTTTCTGAGTTGGTGATTGTGGTGTTGTTGGGTGGGGTGATCTGTTGGATGGGGTGACCTGTTGGGTGGGTGACCTTTGGGTGGGGTGATCTGTTGGGTGGGGGTGATCTGGATACTATTAGTTTCAGCTTCAGTGAAACCTGGTAGAGCAAATTGTAATATGTGACGATTTGTGATGTATACGACTGAACAGTGTGCAATATTGTAATTCGTTTCTTTTGCCTTTCTCTTCTAACATTCTCAATGCTTTTGTTGCACCTATTTATTGCATAATATTCTAAGGTGTGTTTCCACCGCTGTTCTTTTATCCATGGCAACTGGAATCTGTTCTGGTTCTTATTAAATCTATCGAGAGAGTAATTTTTCTAGTTAGCCTAATGAATATTTCTAGTTAGCCTAATGAAGTATCTCGGTGATTTATTGTATGATGTTGTTTGGGAGAAAAAGTGAAAGATGTTTATAATAGGTCTGCGTCAATTTTTGAGGCACCTCTTATGCCTGTCTAATGTGATCAGCTGTGTACAATAAACACTTTCTCAACGATGGCTTTAGGAAATATGATAAGCTGTAGATCATCTGTAATTTTGCGTAATTTTGTTCTTTAGGTATAACTGAGAGCCCTTTGAAATAAGTATCATTGGATGGGCAGCGCCATGCGTATTATGGAATGGCGTTGGTCACTTAATCCATCCTTGAGGGATGTTGGAATTCAGCCTGCCTTTGTAGATTATGTTAAATATTTCATATATATTAATAATTTGAATACCGTAAGTGACGAAGGTGATAATGTCTGCGTTTTTTTTTTAGCGGTTTTAGTGTTCTCAAATACGATCCATCATTCATATGGTATTTTTGGTGAAATCTTCACTGTTGCTTAGCTCCTAGCTGCACTACTGATGTGACCTACCGGGCCTAGGGCCAACTAGTTCATCATTTCATACACTGTCTCTAGGATTGCAATATTCGATGTATCCTTTTTCATTTGATAGGCTGTAATTTGAGAAAGGTTTAGCTTTATTTCTAACAAATCAGTTATATTTCTAACAAAACACTTCTAACCTCCTTTCTATTTATTTATGCTATCTAAATTCACCCTTCGCTTTCTCTTTCGCTGTGTTTCCGGGTTCGCATATGTGAATATTTACATTATGTTACATTTGTATGGCTACATGCCTGAAGTATTCTTATCTTTTGCTATAGTTTCTTTCCTTTATGAAAGGGAACCGATACTTTCATTGCTGTAATATATAACTTTTAAGCTACAAATCTTCCAGTTAACTCGCTGAGATTTTTCTATGACTAAAATATTCCGTTTGATAAACATGTTAACCGCGATCATTCTTTATGCTTTCCTATCATAGTAAACGCTAAATTTTATTATGCATTATATTCTTCAACTATCTCTGAAATGCTAGGGTAGACCTGGAAATAGATCTGGTTGTTCTACCGTCACATATGCACTTCTCTATTAACTACGTCATGATTTGCTTTAATGTAAACTATCCAGATCCAGTGTTGTGTAATGATTGGTGATGTCAAAACGTTACGTTCCCTCTCTCAGCTGTTTGAAGACTTTTAAACGGACAGAAGGTCAAGCTCAACATTTTGCTTAGTTTTTTTTTTTCGCTATTCACAGTGAGTACATGTATTGAACATTTTCCCTAAATTCTTTGTTATTGTTCATTAGATTTGAATTAGGTCTTATTTGAAACAAATTCAATCGTGGCCACGTCTGAGGCATTGCTTGTCAAAGAGTACTAGCAACAGTGCGGTGTGTTATTCAAGTGAAATGTGCATACTATTTCAACCTCTTCGTGCAAACATCGTATAGGGTCGTTCGTTGGCTCTCTTTCGCACAAGAAAACATTCAGCAAACAAGAGCTCTGTTCTGATATACCTGCTCCTAGAATACGGATGAAAATATCAATACCAATTTCAAGAAGTCGGATCTGAACGTGTGAATCACACACTTTTAGTCGGACACTGGACCAGCTTCATTATAATATTCCGCTTAAGTTTCCTAATGCGTCTAATGAGGTTCGAGTGAATTCTTTTGACAGCTAAATGCGTATTACCATTATGCACTCAATGTTAAAGCCGAAGTCAATCACTGGAGAACCTAATGCTTATCATATTAGCAGATCCCGAATGAGCTTACTAAAAGCTTTTAAATCTAAATCAATAAAGTATAGGTTTTCTAAATGGAAATAAAGACATGCTTTCAACAGTGCATACAAATATTATCGATTTGTAAGAAATTATTTCACAATAGATGGAATCAAACTCTATAATTTATCTAATAATGTGTTACGCAAGAAAACGAACTCCGGTTATCTTGAACTACAATAAAAATGATCATTCCCAGCAGCTGACCATTAGCAAATACTTCTAAATCGTACAAGCCTCCATATAATCTCCTGCTACAAAATACTGTGTTTAAAATGATTTTTCAAATTTGTTAATTTACTTCTATAAACTGCAAATGACTTTCGGCCTCAACAAATGAAGACCAATACTACTACAGCTACTACTACTACTACTACTACTACTACTATTATTATTATTACTATTATTATTATTATTATTATTATTATTATCTATAGTTTTGTTGTATTAACTGAAGGATCCAGTAGCGCAAGAGCCGAAAGGAAGCATTATTATATTCTATAGTTCTATTGCAATTAGCATATGTCAGCTAAATATTTAGATACAATTACATAAATAACGTACAACATTGAGATAGAAACATGGAAAACGAGAAACTTTATAAAATACCGTAAGGAGTTTTGACGGTAATGAAGGATGCATGAGTTTGATATTCATTAACATTCTTTAGATCCTAGATTTGGGATTCATTCTTTATGTCTGCCTCGAAGTAATTCAATAAAATTACAGGTTTGTAGCTAATGTTCTTCTGAATAATTTCGTCTATACTTAATGCAAGAGATAGGAATTTAAAGCATATTCAGTAATGAATTCCGAATTAAAAACTATATATTATATATCTAATAACATCTAAATAGGATTATTCACCTACACAACCTAGAATTTCTTCCTGTAATTCGCTATGAGAACTTCAGAATTGTAAAATAGCAAACGAAGTTGGTGGTCAAATTTTGTTCCGCCAAAAAAATTTCCAGCGTGTGTTTAATAATCAGTTACGATGATATTAGCTGTAACCCGTCCAATGGCAAAAAAAAAAGAAACGAAAAACAAAATGTAAAAAAAAAATTAACGGCAACTCGGGAGGAGTATTACGGTTTCTAATAGAAAACACAGTAGCATTCGTCCTGACGTCATGCTATTTAAGGTTTAATGCGATTTAAGGTTTAACTATCTTTTTTAATGCTAATTCTAAATTTATGGCGTCTTTCGTCTCACACCTTATTTGGACTCATCTGATGCATGTATATATATATTATAATTAAGATTTAAACTCTTAATATATGAATGCGAAAGAGATAGTTGAATAAATGTAAACCTACTTTTGGGCCATCCTGTATGTATATATATATATATATATATATATATATATATATATATAATAATAATAATAATATAGATTTAATCAAAAGATTAAATGTGGTACTTAAAATGTTTGAGGCACCAGAATTTGGTAGGATAAAAACCCAAAACAAAATCAAGAGATTTGGTGAATAAAATTTGAAGCTAAGCAACAAAAATTCAATAGGTTATAGCAGTACGTACGTTTCGTACAAGCTCCATTTATTCATGTAGTGAGAACACTACATAAAATGTGCAATGAAAATGTACTCCTCAACCTATTGAATTTTTGTTGCTTAACTTCAAATATGTATATATATATATATATATATATATATATATATATATATACATATATATATATATATATATATATATATATATATATATATATATATATATATATATATATATATACCTGTACGCTTATGTTTATATGTGCATAGATATATGCCAAACAGGAACAAAGAACAGTGATCGATTTCTCTGGTCGGAAGGTGCTGAAATTCATCGGAGGCGGTGTACTGGCGTGTAGAAGTGTGTATGAGTGGAGTGGATTGAGAAGTTTAAAAGTGGCCTGACAAGCCCGATTCACCAAGAGGGATCAGGACGCCCCTCGACCTCTATCTCTGACGAGAAGGTTCAGCAAGCTCGAGAGATGGTAATGGTGAACCGGTTAGTTATCATCGATTTCGTAGCTTGTTCTCTGCAGATCATTCATGGTTCAACCTATCAAATAATCCATGATGAGCTCGACTTCCATAAAGTCTGTGGATGATGGGTACCAAAAGAAATTACTGTAGAGCACAAGCGCATACATCTTGAGGTCTGCCAACGTTTACTCGATCACTACAACAATGAGGGTGAGGACCTTTTGAGCAGAATAGTCACATGAGGTGAAACGTGGGTCCGTCCTTATGAGGTAGAATCCAAAAGACAGAGTACGGAGTGGAAATATCGCAGGAAACTTGATGCTAACCTTTTTGGGGACTCAAACGGGCCTATACTGGAAGACTATGTAGAAAAGGAGTGGACAATCAACAGTGAGAAGATGTGAAGGAAGCGGTGCATAAATGGTTACACGTCCAGCCGAAAACCTTCTTGGAGAGCATACGCAAACTTGTAGTCCGCTGGACAAAGTGCATCGCAAAGGTAGAAAACTATATTTAGAAAAATAACGTAATTATATATATATATATGTGTATGCATATATATACGAGGCAGAGTCAATGATTATGCGCACTCTTGTTTTGTCAATGTATTTACACAAAAGCAGGGCATAAATTAGTACGTCATTTTTCTATATAGTCTCCTACATTTCCGATGCACGTAGTCCATATATATATATATATATATATATATCTATATATATCAAACAATAAGCAACACGGATTTCAAAAGTGATTGCAGTACGCACGTTTCATGCTACTTCAATTTATTTAAGTAATGTGAGCATTACCTTAAATGCAATATGAAGAGCAATCTTCAGCTGCACGAAAAATGTAGAAAATGTAGAAAAAAGACATATTATGGCAACATATTAAATCCAAGTGGGAGAGAGCATATACAATCCAAATGTGAGGAAGAATATATAAGTCCATCTTGACATAGCGAGGTCTATCAGGCTAGTAATTGAATCAATTACTAGCCTGATAGACCTCGCTATGTCAAGATGGACTTATATATTCTTCCTCACATTTGGATTTTATATGCTCTCTCCCACTTGGATTTAATATGTTGCCATAATATGTCTTTTTTCTACATTTTCTACATTTTTCGTGCAGCTGAAGATTGCTCTTCATATTGCATTTAAGGTAATGCTCACATTACTTAAATAAATTGAAGTAGCATGAAACGTGCGTACTGCAATTACTTTTGAAATCCGTGTTACTTATTGTTTGATTTTAATCACCCATCCTTTTGGGATGCGATATTTGGGTCCCTTCGCATAAGTACCATATTCAAACCTTGAATCTATCTATCTATCTATCTATATATATATATATATATATATATATATATATATATATATATATATATAAATAAATCTATCTATATATATATATATATATATATACATATATATATATATATATATACCGGCCATGACTAAGGGAAATAGCCCTGAAACTCGAGTCGCCTTTATATATATATATTTATATTTATATATTTATATATTTGATCCTTTATATTGAACACTCAATATTTCATCTACATTCAATACTTTCTTTCATGGTGCCATCCATTTTTATTTTATTTTATTTTATATTGTATATTGTATATCATATTATATATTGTATATTCCATATTCTATACCCCACATTAGTTCTGCAGGAATATAAATAAAACATAAAAGACAGACAGTGTTGGAACTCTTTTAAGCAAAATAATATATTCTTCTATACACAATCATACAAAACCCCCACCTTTTTTGTATTTATTTTTACTTGCATACATATATATATATATATATATATATATATATATATATATATATATATATATATATATATATATATATATATATATATATATATATATTCGAAGGTTATAAAGGACACAGGTTTCGTGTGTCACATAGCTAGCTAGAGGCGATGGCTTCTTGGAGCTAATTCACGGCAGCTTTCGTCCTAATTTTGGGACTGCCATGTTGGCTTGGCGATAACTATTAATTTCCAGTACCGCTGTCGTAGTCTCCTTTAGAGAGACTTAGAAATATTAATAACTCTCTCTCTCTCTCTCTCTCTCTCTCTCTCTCTCTATATATATATATATATATATATATATATATATATATATATATATATATATACAGGGCGGGACAGAGAGAACGGACATTTTTGAAATGGCTATTACTCAACCCTAGTGGGAGGGACATATGTTCAACAGGTCCCATTCAGTCCGTGGTACCTTAGCATTTTGTTTTCTTTTCAGATGAAGCCATGGACCTCTAGACAATAGAACATCGCATGTTTGCCTACGACAGTTACATGAAGAATACCAAGACTGTCACAGCAGCCCACCGTGAGTTTCGGCGACACTTCAACATTCACCGAAATCGGGCTGTTCTCCACCCTAACACAATCTTACGTTGGGTGAATGCACTTTGTACACGAGGTACAGTAATGAATAGAAAACCGGAGTTTTCCGCTTGGAGGTATTCCACTGAACTTGGCATCGGTAATCAATCCGTAAGGCTATTTTGCATGAAGACCTGAATTTCCATCCGTACACACTGGTCATTGGCCAACAGTCGAAAGCATGGGACTATGAACAGTGGCTTAACTTCGCACGTCTGATGGAAGCAATTTTTGAGGCAAATGATTACCTCATTTTCATCTCAGTGGCAAATTGAATCAACACAGCTGTCATTAATGGGCTTTTCAAAATCCGAGAGAACTGCACGAAGGCCCACTGTACAGTCCAAAAGTGACGGTCTCGTGTGCTGTTGGAAAAGCTGCCGTCATGGTCCTTACTTCTTTGGTGACAATAATGGAAATACTCTTACTGTGAACTCCGAGCGTTACATCGAGAGGATAAGCAACTTCTTTGTACTTGAATTTCGGCGAAGACATATGCCTATTCGACATGTGTGGTTTCAGCAAGATGGGGTGATGGTCCACATAGCCAGAGAATCAATGGACGTTCTTCGGTCTCTCTTCGATGACCGCTTCATTTCCAGGTTTGCTGAAATTCCTTGCTCCACGCTCGGTCTCCTGAATTGTCCATGTCTGATTATGTCTTGTGGGGAAACCTCAAGGCACGTGTGTATGCGCACAAGTTCCGTACATTGGACGATTTGAAGTGACCTGTTCGCGTGGTAGTCGCCCAAATCGACAGAACAATGTTGGAGAGAATAGTGGCCAACTTTCAAGAATGCCTTCAGAAATGCAATAATGAAAACGGACACCACATGATGGATGGTGTTCTCCACACTTGATTTTGACAAATACTAAATCAATACGAACACATTGATATCTATTGATATCAATGAAATTTGTTGATGTTTAACTTTGTATCGCTTCAGTATTACTGTTTACACCAGGACACATGTCGAAATGGGAGATACTTTAGTATTGATATAATTCTTACAATGAAAATTGCGTAAAGATAGGGAGGATCATTTCATGGATAACATTTTGAAATGTAGCACACATCTCATAAATGATTTCTTATTGGTGTGGAATTATTGTTATTGTTGTTCAAGTAAAACCTTTATCTCTCAATAAAACTATTTCACTCTCATCAGGTTAAACTCCATTAATCTGAACACTTCCAAGATCGTCCCATCTTTCTTCATTCGATTTCATTTAATAAGTGATTAGGAAGATTTTGCTATGATATTTGTTTGAAAATGTCTTTTTTATTGTGTGTGAAAGATTATGACTATTTTAAAGTATCACATCTAGATCTGCTATTAGCGATGAATTGGCTGTTTTATTCCTGAATCTTATGATAAATATTATCACGTAATGTTTCTAATACTTCCTCTTTCATCGTTACTGTTAAGCTGAAAATAATTAAGCGTGCCTTCTCGATATCTATCTGATATCTATTTCAGTGACGTTGGGAAGTTCTATTTATTTTGCAATGCGAAAGTTAAACAGAGAAATTCACCTTGTTAACGTGCACGTTCTTGGAAGATTGCATTGGGTACAGTTCCGTTCACCTTTCAAACCATTTATTACCAGCAATGATTTCCTATCTGCTAACAGACGTTTAACAACTATACGAAAATTTCTTTTCCTTACTAACAACATATTATATACATAAGTAAATACAAATGTAAGCATGATATCTCTCATTTTATATTTAGCACCGCAACTTATGCATTTCGACAACCATTTTTATTTCCAGAAAAGTACGTCTGTCTTTCATTTATGCGATGGTTCTCCTATTTCAATATATTTTGAGATCGATGTGCCAATATATCGTATCTATAGCTTTTTTTATGAGCTTCGAAAGACGTTTTGTTGAAATAT
>NC_142936.1:95997073-96059573 GCF_046866305.1 Octopus bimaculoides | reverse complement strand
TTTTTTCTGAATAGAATTTCTTTAAAAATGGCAACATGTGAAATGATTTGTAAAATAAGATGGAATAAAAAAACACAATTTTCAGTAAAGTCCTGTGAATAGATATCCACTATGCGATATCAAGAATAAATAAGAAAACAATGAAAATGTGTTTTCCATATAAATATGTCATAAATATAAACGTACCTTCCACCAACTACTAATGCATGTAATGCTAGTTGACATGGTAAACATTTTATTGATTGATTCATAATAAAATAAAGAAATATTACACTTGCCAATGCTTTCAAACTGCGTAAAGATCTTGCTTTTCATAACAATCATGATATATTCTATTTTTATAGCACAACAAAACAACATTCAACACTTAATCTTTAAGATGCATTGCATGTACTATTGTACTGCTTAGTCGGTTTTATAATTTATAGAGTTGTTGATTTCCTACGCTGAAAAATAAACACTTCTTAAATTTGTGGCTATACATACAACATTCATCGTCAAAGTATCTACCATATTTAATGAAATTTCTTCAGTAAATGTATGTTTAGCACAATATTATATATTCATAAATATATTCATAGATAGATAGATACATACATACATACATACAACATATATACATACGTATAGCTAAATATATATATATATGTGTATATATATATATGTATGTATATATATAAATATATATATATATGTATATATGTATATATATATATATATATATATATATATATATATATATATATATGTATATATATATATGTATATATATATCTGTATATATATATATATATATATATATATATATATATATATATATATATATATATATATATGTGTGTGTGTGTGTGTGTGTGTGTGTGTGTGTATGTATGTATGTATATATCAGATTGATATTTAGCAAAAATTATAGAAATAGTTCATATTGAATGAAGACTGTTTCAACGTCCACTTTACATCAAAGGGATTTACAGAGATGATTTTAATTGACTTTCAACAACTATCATTACGAATGAAGTCGTTGCATGAAGTATTAGTTTGCTGTCAATAGTGCCATTCAGTTATCTGTTTCAATTAAAGATCAGAGATGTGGAATTGGCGTATGCCCAAACAGTTAGAATTTACTATTACATCTTTCAGAAGATATTGCCACGAAACCTGGGTACCATCATAATGGCTGGGTTAATTCATCATGTGTGTGTAAATTTGTATATGTATATGCATACAAATGTGTGTGTATCGGTGTTAACGTAAATATATACAAACGCATGTATGTATGTATGTATATATATATATATATATATATATATATATATATATATATATATATATATATATATATATATATATATATATATATATATATATATACATATATATGTATGTGTGTGTGTGTATATGAAAATGCATATATACATATGTATATGTATATGTATATATATATGTATATATATATATATGTATATATATACATATATATATATATATATACATATATATATATATATATATATATATATATATATATATATATGTATATATATATATATATATATATATATATATATATATATATATATATATATATATACATATATATATATAGACATATATATATATATATATATATATATATATATATATATATATATATATATATATATATATATATATATTTATATGAATGTCGATAGATATGTATGGCCGTGAAGACACAAGCATTTGTATATTAATTTCTATAGTATATAAATAAATTACTCTCCGCGTGTACGTCTGTCGATAAATATGCATATATATGCATATATATGCGTAAACCTATATAATAGATATGCATGCACATATGAACTTATGTAAATATATAAACCCGTAACACTGCATATGCTTGTGTATTTATGACTTTGCGTGCTTAAGTTATCTATCACACGTTCTTCCGTTTAATTCCAATCTTTGCCAACTTTAGTTTTCACCATTCAATGATTCTGAAATATTTCTTTTATACAGCTTCCATTTCACCATCACTCGCATATAATAATTATAACACCCCTCCCTACTTCATCCTGGTATTCCTTTCACGAATACTTAACTTCTATATGGTATATTTTCCTACTTAAATATCCTATATACCTGTGACTAAATGACTTTCAGTAAATCCTTTATAACTTAAACACACAACAATTATTAGTAACTCCATGATTTCACTATATCGAAGTTAGTGTATTGGTCGATAATCGTTTTTAATATTTATTGTCACATAATCATATTATCGAGTATTTAAACCAATTCCACTTGGAATATTCAAGTATTTTTCTTTTAATTCCATACAGGCTGACGTCATTCAACTCCGTTCACGCTGGAGCACCACCTTCTGTGGATCTTAGTTCATAAGGGCCAGCCCAATGCTCATCTCAGACTGGACATATTTTATTGCTTCCTAGTTTTGTAAGAGCTATGTTTCGAGACGTAAAGGGACACAATATATATTATGACATCCGTCTAAAATCCAAACAATTAATGTTAACTAAAAAATATTTGCGCATATATATATGTATGTGTGTATCTGTGTGTGTGTTTGTGAGTGTGTGTGTTAATTAATATGCAAATATATTTATACATACACTTATATATGTGTACATGTATGTGTATGCGTATATACGTATGTATGTATATGAATCTGCCTCTGTCTGTCTCTCGCTGTATGAATGTATATATATATATATATATATATATATATATATATATATATATATATATTCTCTCTGAAGCCACATAGAAGTTTGCTTACAAAAAGGAACTACGAACTAAAATTTGACAGACGCAGGGAGAGTAATTGTTTGGTGTAATGGTAACACACTTAGTCGAGCTAACAAAGGGATGTCAGTTCGCATCCTACACGGATGCGAAAGCCTACTTTTTGTCTGTCGAGAGCTTATATGCCCCATTAGACTATTTTCCTTCATCATTGCACGGTGGTTGCTATAAGCTATAAGCTTATATAAATACCATGATTATTATCATTTACAGGATTGTTAAACTCGGCACCGTATAACAAATCCATTCGCACCGAAATTTATATATGTGTATGCATGCATATTAGTTCTCTTGATGACCTTATACCACACCTGGTAACCAATTTTCACGGACGTAATACTGAGCACTCTGAGATGATAGTAGATTAACTGGCTTATCAAACTGAGTTCCTGCGATGGAAAGAAAGTGTTATCAGATTATAATCAATATTTTCTAACTATTTTTTTTTGATTGAATACAAGCTGAGAAATCATCAATAGTGATAAATATCTATTTGTTGTATTACACTTGCTCATTACAAGTGTTCTCCCAGTTGCATGAATTCTGCGCACGAATTACAGAAATTGTAATGTGCGACTATCAGTTGCAATATAAAGTCTCTAACTTGTCCATGGAATCTAAATATATATTAACAATTTTTATGACCGAAAATTCATCATTGTCTGCACCTACGCATTCTCGCATCTTTCCTATTTTTCTGTGAGTTCGCCTATTCATTGATGTCAACACATATTTTCGAGGATTGATTCGCTTCTTGCACGACATCAGGTCTCCTTTTGTTATGAGTACATCATACTTACTTGGTACTTGATGCTAACGTTAATGAAATTACTTCCTTCTATTTCACTCTTTCCTCCACTTCATTTTCTCATTCACATAATTGTGATCAACCATCAGCGAAGTTTTTTGGATGAGTCACATTATTCTCAACGTTGAATTCAATACACCATTTATTACTAAGCTGGTTATGCACACGACAAATGCTTCCTCCTGTCTTCCATGCCACTTTTCTTGATCTCCTCGTATACCGATTTTTTCCTAAGCTTCTTTCTATCCGCTTTTATTCATTCACTCAGCTTCTTTCAAATACCTTAACACCAAGAATGCACGTTGAAGCAATACATAAAATGAATCGTCTAACAAAACTTTGAAGTATAATCAGCCATAATTCGATTGTACACACACACGCACACAAACACACACACACACATACACACACACACACACACACATTATATATATATATATATATATACATGGAGAGAGGGGAAGTGATGGAGAGAGAGACGAATCCTACAACAAAACAAAATCAGGAACAAAACATAGAACTGAATAGGATGTCTACAGTGAAAAGATTAGACTGACCCGCAGTGAATGTTTTAGTTGCATCAAGCTCACGCTTTTGATTTCATATCCAATGTAATATTCAGACGAGAACCAAAAATGTAATTAACAGCGTGTGTTTGATGCACCTGTTTTCAAACGTATTATCCACAAAGGATTTTAAACGTAAGAATATCCTGATAAGCGTTTCCTCCAAAGCTTCATTTCACATTTCAAATGATAGTTAGACAGTGAATATTGAAAAGAAAACCAGGTTCGGTTTAGCAGCTGACATTCGGGAACGAGCAATTCTGAGTACTGGAGATCGGGGCCTTCAACATACACTGTATTAAAATATACTCTACATTTCTATTGAGTCCAGTAATTTATATAGTGGACACAGAGTGGCTGTGTGGTAAGAAGCGTACTTCCCAACCACATGATTCGGGATTCAGACCTACTGGGTGGCACATTCTACAAGTGTCTTCTACTATAGCTATGGCCCGACCAAATCCTTGTGAGTGGATTTGATCGACGGAAGCAGAAAAATGTCCGCATATATATATATATAAAATTTGAATAATAAGGTTGATAAATTGGATATTAATTTAATTAACACCAATTTAAAACCAGTGGCTTAGCATAAAAAAATTATATTACATACACATGAGAAGGTATGACCACTAAGTGGATATCCATTACGCTAGAGATAGACCATCTACGGTCGTACTGATGAACCACGGATGGGTTATGTAAGTAAAAATTACATTAATCCGTTAATGTGCGAAACCAAGTCTACGATTAATTCTATATTTTGTATATTTTCATTTGTCTTTCTCGTTTATGTTCTGGTGTGCGCTGAATTTGACCGTAGATGGTCTATCTCTAGCATAATGGATGTCCACTTAGTGGTCATCCCTAATCATATGTACATATATATATATATATATATATATATATATATATATATATATATATATATATATATATATATGACACGCTGTGCTTCCGTAATTTTTGCGATCGAACAAATCATATCCTATTTACCAATCTGAATTTCATATCGTCGTTGCAATATCTATATTGGATACTATCATTGCACGCAGTGATACATAATAGTTGTATATGGCAAATATATAATAAATAGATTAGTATTTCACCTGCATAATTTTTCATTATTGGACTGGATTTAGCCTGTTGTCATTTTCTACAAAATGTTCTTCATAAACGGCGAGTTTTCACTCTCTAATCGAACCTTATTGGGTCAGAATACATCCATCTATTCGACATCTGCTATGTTTCAAATAAACTAATAAAATTATTCTGTTGTTAGAATATATAAGCCCTTTCTCTTAGGCTACATAGAAGTTCATTCCGCGTTGCATAACATCTCATGACAATAAAATATCCAGGTCCTATCACAATGATTAATTTCTATCCGGTGTATTATTTCACCTTAAATCAACATTACGTTTCAGTTCAAATTATCAAACATGATAATACTTGTTTCTTATGTATTTCAAAGTTATAAATGTTTAACCATCATTATATAAATAACCGACTCTGGGGTTAATGTGAGATCTTACAACACGTTCCATACCCATCGAAGCCATCTCAGTTTATCAATTTTGACGAGTTCCATGAGGTTAGGCAATGTGAACTGTGTATCAAAGCAACTTCATCTAACAAACGGAAGTGTACAGTTAACTGTAAAGCAACAACTACGGTCGTTAGTAAGAGTTCATCTTAAATATTCTAAAGTGTTTCTCTTAGTCTTCACCAAGTCGTAGCATGTATTTTACACGCACACACACACATCTACGTCAGTACATATATATATATATGTGTGTGCCTGTGTATGTAGATACTAACACATTCGCACACGCACGAGCGCGCATGCACACACACGTACACATACACACCAAAGTGAGAAACCGGAGAATGAATATAATACTTTATTATGTGTCACAATATTTCAGTACGACACTCATTCTAGCCGCATTGCAAGAAGTAACTGATTCCGAGTGAAAAATCATTTCTTTCTTTATTGCCCACAGAGGGCTAAACATGAAAGGAAAAGACAGACAAAGGGATTAAGTCGATTACATCGACCCCAGTGTGTAACTGGTTCTTAATTTATCGACCCCGAAGAATAAAAGGCAAAGTCGACCTCGGCCGAATTTGAACTCAGAACGCAGCGACAGACGAAATACAGCTAAGCGTTTCGACTAGCGCGATAATTATTCTGCCGGGTCACCGAGTGGAACGTTATTCTGTACGTATCGGAGTGGTGCGTTATGAAACAAATATTAAATCATACATGTTTGCACGTTTAGTCTGATGTAGTGTCGCTCTTATTTGCTAAAGTTTCTAGAGATAATATAATATAGATTTCCATTGTAATATGTGATTGTTTATAATTAATTAATAATATTATGAGGAGTTTTTCTCCTTTTAACGGGCCTTTATTTAAGGAGGAATTTATTTAACGAGTTATTTAAGGAGAAATTTGAATATGACTTGACTTAGAGACGATGTTTTTGGTGTTTACTTTTTGTTCTTTACCTTTTACCCTGAAGATGTGTAAGGTAAATTATATATTTGACTTGAATTTGACAGCTAAATATAGCCTTATCCAGAAATGTTGACATAGGAATAAAGTTCTATAATAATGGATATCAGCGTCAAAACTCTCTTTTAAATTAAAATTTTTGATATATAACCAAGGAGAGCGATCCTTAAGGAGTCTACTTTAGACTTTTGCGGAGAAATCTTTTGCTATATTAGTAGCGATTACATGTTTTTCTCATCAACATATTGTGGAGATATCATCATATGAACAAATATATATATATATAAATATATACACACACACATACATACACATATTGGAGCAACGAAAATGTACGGTATCCAGTGAAAGACAAAAAGAGATAAATATAATCTACTATGCACAATTAAAGAAGAGTAATTAATAGTTACATGCTTTAAATTCCATTAAATCGACAGATTTATATAAAATGATATATACCTGCAAGCAATCTGAGCCTCAAAGGTTGCTTGGAGATATATGGCATGTTAAATAAATATGCCAATTTAATGTATCTTTAGGCAGGAATCACTTGACAGCTCCTTTGTGGTTGTGTATATTAAATTATATGTATGTATGTATATATATATATATATATATATATATATATATATATATATATATATATATATATATATATACATGCAAACATACATACGCAGACACATGTAAACATACAGACACACACACATTGGGTGTTGTCTAAGGATACAAGACATCGTTAGACTTCGTTGTAGTGGGTTGATAAGGCGTCCTAACAAGGCCACCATGTTGTGTTTTGAACAAAAGTAAGTCGTTACTCAAACAGCAGATAAAAGACACGAGGGAGACAGATATGACACCTGACAACGTCTCAAGGAGGCTGTGGTTGACCAGAAACTAACGATAAAACATCGTTTTGCGAAGGCCAATACTTACCTTGTCGATAAGAGGTGAAATCGTCTGACACTGTGATGAAGGATATTTCCAAAGTTCATGATTCTGTTAATTAAGATTAGGCGAAGTATTTGTACCAAGTCTAAGTAATCTCTGCACTTTCTGCTGGAGCATAGTATATCTCGTATAATTTTCACCTTTGTATAAGCGAATTTCATTTTCTCACGAAGCGATTGACATCACTTTGAACTTCAGACAAAAAAGAAAAAAACAATTTTTCTCTCTTTCTCATCTTTTTATATACATCGGATTTCATTTGTCCTTTTGTTTGTGTTTATCATTTTAATTGATTTTATATTACATAATGATGTGTATTGTGTAATGTGTTGTCTCCTTCTACGCTTTGTCTACAGCTAACATTAGGTTGATATGATTCCGGTGATGGTTTTATGAAGTTGATTATAGCCTTCACTAAACGATCTGTTATTGCATTGTTTCTATTGTTATCATCATTGTGATATTTGTTTAACTCTCTACCATTGTTGCTTTGAATTTTTCAGTATATTCAGAAGTTTTCCCTGTTTATTCTCTTTTGAATATCTTCTACATTTTTTATTTTATTCTATTTTGTTTACTTACATTTTATTATTTCCTCGTAGTATAAAACTAGTTTCTTGAAACTATTCTCCATTTTTGCTGTTTCTTTTGATTTCCAGTTACGTCTTTCCATTCCTCCATTATGTGCCATCTCGTTCTGCAAGTTACTTACTCTGTAAAAATGCTTTATTTGTGAATTAGATAAATAGTAAGGTTCAAACATGTTTTTCGTGCACAAACTGCAAACAGTTGTACGTGCCTATTCAGCTGTCCGTTGTATTTGTCTGGTGAAGAAAGGTATGTTTCAACGATATCGACAAATAGTCGGATAGGCTCTATTATTTGATCAGCCCAGCACTTGGCTTAAATTGGTGCTATACAGGAGTTAAAGGGAAAGTTGTCTTTTACAATTTACGCTGTAGCAATGTAATTATTAAAAACATAACGTATCGAAATACGTGCGAAACTTGAATAACTTAATATGGATACTCTTCGAGACGAAAGAGCTATGAGATATATTGCGAGAAAGAAAGGATGAAACTAACTTAAATGAAATCCAGAGGTAAGATGAAAATATGTAATTTCAGGAAAAAGCAAATTTACAATAAAGGTACTCCAGACAATTAGGTACTAAAATTGCAAAAAGGAATGTTAATTCACAAGGTTAAAGTTAACATATAACAAATCATACAATTCGAAGTGAATGAATATTTAGGGGTGGTATACGAATCTTTAACATAAAAACAACAATAAAATTAGAGACTCAGGAAGTAAAAAGAAAACTAGAATGTATTCTACGTCTTGAATATGAAAGGTAGAAAGTCTTCATAAAGGGAAAACGATCGAATGAAGAAACTTATAGAAGAGCTGGAAATTTAAATCAAGGAGAAACACAAAAATAGTTTGAGTACCAATGCAGAAAATAAAATGTAAATTATGAGAGGCAACTAGTAATCATGTGGGGTAGATGAAATTCAAACCCTGTGGAAAAAAACTGGTATGATGTCATACAGCAAAATAAAGCTAAATGCGTTAATAAATTATATGTTCATCTTGAATAAAGAAACACTAGATACAGATATAACAAAATGATCCTACCAAAGAAGCGCACACACGAGGACACTAACCGGCATTATCACTAACATATACGGCAAAGTTACAGGACAAAAGATAACATCAGAAGAATTTATAGTCAGGAAAACAAAACAAAATTGAGATTATAAATCGTGCTTTCATATCAACATATTACTTAATTCGTGATTCTACACAGCTTATATTCAATATAATATATCATATCATACTTAAGTTAGGCAATACCAAACGGTAGCTTAAGGTCATCCATCAATAGTAATTCAGTGAATTATCTGCTCGAGAGAAATTAACCTGGATATTTCCTTGTATCATTAGATCACTGATGATAAAATTACTCTCACGCAATAAGGAAGATTAACTGATAATTATGGGAAACATAATTTGTTCTATGGACAACAAATAACAAATTTGACTGTTCTACACGTGCACACTTCACACAAAGGTCACCTGACTCCATCAATAAGAGAAATAAACCAATAATAAATAAACTGATACATGGTTGCGATGACTGAATATTATGAATATTTTTGATGGATGAGTTGCTGCCCCATTTTTTAATACGTCTTCCTTAAGCTTTGAACAGCAATATTTACTCCCACTGCATGCAGCTTGTCTGAATTTATGAAAGTTATTTTCATCGTTACTTGAATATGGTAGCAATTGCTTCAACAATTCGTCGCTGTTGATGTTCTCTTGTGGACAAAGCTGGAAGGTAAATTGTTTTGGATATTTTGTAAATGGAATATTTTTTCAAAAATACTAACTTTCTTTTAACATTTCACTTAACGTCTATGTTCCATGCTGTCATGGGTTGCAGAGTTATCAATGTAGAAAGTTGGTATCTCGGATACGAGCAGTTAAGACCTGCGTAATCTAGACGGTGTTTTTAAATTTCATTATTCTCTTTAACCTGGGTAACGCCGGGTATTTCTGCTAGTATTGCATAATGTTCTTTTTAAATATATCAGGCCGTGGTTAGATAATTAATTACGACATATAACACATATTTGTGTCAATGAATTATTAACCTATTATTCATAAAATACTAAAATAAAAAAAAAAAAACTTTATTTCCCACATCCTAATATCAACTACCGATCTCCTAAAAATCTTAAGTGGAAAGGAGTGTTGACGGTTAAGAAATATTAAATATGAATTTGAAATAACATAAAGCTACTTATTTGGTAATTCCGAACGAACATTCATATACAGCTTGATCAGTAAAATTAAAAAAAAACAGTTAAGGGGTTTAAATAGAGATGTATATTGCTTTTATAGAGAGGAAATCAAATTAAATATTACATATATTAGCGCACACACCCTCTTATTTTTTTTAGCCTAGATTCAAATGAGCCTGACTGGAAGAACAAATTTATAAATCCCTTAAACTTATGTATATATGTAAAACTTATGTATGTATTTAAACGTCTTTTTATTTTGTCTTAACTTTAAATATTTTTTACTGAAGAGTACAAGTTTGACTATTATGATGTTCTATTTGTGAATATCTGGGTCCATTTGTATGAAACAATTGTATAGGAATATTAAAAATAAAAACTATAAACCATTTGAACAGCCAATCTCCTTCATTTCATAAATATGAACGAACTTGTTGAACTTTGTTTAATAAGTTAAATCATATACTGATTATATATATATATATATATATATATATGCACTTCTTTCTTCATGTATTTATGCATAGATTCATGTTATTTGTGACCCTTTTTATAAGACAAAGTTTTGGTGAATATTTTCATACAAACCACAGCACTTTGCATATAACACTGGCGACAATTTCTGAAATGACAAATTGATTCCTGATTGAATTGTATGACTAGCTTCATGCGGTGAATAGAATCCTAGAGTGATAATATATGCATTAACACATTAATGCATACTTAAAATTTATGTTAAAATAAAGTCGAGATTTTCTTTAAGCTTTGCATAAGTGTTATGTTATATTCGTAGGAATATCAAAATATGTGTTTAAGATAAAATGCCTCAGTCGAAGATCAATTATTTGATGATACGTTCTCTAATTTTTCATAACGTTCTTGAAATTACTATAGATCCGTGTGGATATGTTTACAAATGTAACAAAGCACGCGAGAGTGATATACGCACAAAGACAATTAGCATTTTGTAAGTTACTACATAACGACGATGCTATAAATCTGAAAATAAGCCATATATATGGAAGCCAGCACTTGCATTTAATTAAGATATTTCCTCTAAGATCACGGGAACGATCAATGGCCGTACTGTGTTTTGACAACTTGGTCCTATGATGCATTAACTCGATAGATCGGAGATATGCATACATATTGATTTCAAAAGGAAGGGCATAGAACGATTACTGTGACCCCACTGCTCGACTGCTACTTATTTTACCGACCCCGAAAGTCGATAAAATAACTGAGAACCTAAGTTTGGACGAAATGCCGCTAAGTGTTTTACCAGCTTGCCACCATAACATGCATATATATTATAAGGAGTTCTTAATCATTGCATCCCTAACTTACTTTAAAAATATAGATTAAGAATTTTTAAATAGTTTAAAAATACCTTTTTTATTTTTTATTTTCTGGATTTAGGTTTCTTACCCAGAAGCTTCGAAGACTCTCTGTTACATATGAGAACGAAGGTTAAGAAATGTAAGGTCTATTTTGGCTCATTAAAGAACTAATGTTCTCTGGAAGAAAGCCTGGATAGAACGACTGTTTAATACGCCCTTAGTTAAAAGCCTACACTATAGGTGTATTGAAGCGGAATGACAAGCAAATCGGAAGCGTATGAGTGGCGTTTTCTGAGGCCAACCAAATTCAATGATCATACTGAACAGCAATAACAGTAGTAGAATGCAGAAGAAATAGGCCATCTGTAGCCAGAGGTTGGATAAACTTGTTGATTTTTTTGCATGCCAATAAGTTTGTTTAACAATCTTAGGGTAGGTCTCGAGTGTCTGTATACATTTTAGGTTGGAAATAAATTCTCCGAAGACTAACGGTTAATGTACACCCTAGTCACTAGATTAAACCTATTTAGCTGGAAGAACAACATATCGATTCACTGGGGGTCATGAAAATGAGAAAAATACAACAAAGAAAAAAATTAAGATCGATGTCTGTGGACCAACAGAAAATAACCTGACATAACTCTATCACACATTGATATCTTATTATAGCTTCCGCGTATGTATAAGGAATTACACCTGCATGTATTTAAATATTATGTTTCGATCAGACCGTAGGTAACAGAACAGAATCTGTATTGGCACATTCTACAACACAATAAACTGGAGCACCATTTCCGTGGTAATTTATAAACCCTGCTAACCAGGCATATTTTGCCTTTATATTCTTGTAAATATATTCTTGTAAATATACTGGTTGAAACCGAGACCTATACGTTGAAATATAACGTTGTTACGCTATCTAATTATTGATGCAATTAGTGTTATGTAATATGATGACTTAACCTGTTCGATCAGGTCAGTGTAATTTTTATTCAGTTCTTCTATAATTTGTATGTACGCTTTTTATTTTTGTGCTGTAGTTTTACATAAAAAATAATAAAATGTAATCATACTTTAAATAAAGAAATACATTAGGTCCTGGTTGATATAATATCTGTCGCTGGAACTAATGGAATATACTCGAATGATTATTATTTTCTTTTAGATTTCTTTTTTTTTTTTGGTAACATCAATACACTTTTTATGTGTCTATATGATTGCTTGTTTACTGGTGGATATATATTTAGTGTCTCACATATAGAGGTAAGATATAACTGAATAACTGTAATTAGCAAAATAGAGAGAGAAAAAGAGAAAGTGGAGAAAGAGGGAGAGAGTAAGAGAGCAAGAAAGAGATATGCCATGCGAACTTGACAGCATTTTCGAACGATGTAGTGTATATATTCGAGTGCTATGTAATTACACAGCGAAGTTTGTTGCTTTCAAGTAAGAAACCTTAATGTCGTATTGAAACTGTATTTTGGCGAGGGTTATTAGTGTCGTATGTCAATATAAAACAGAACTAAGAGAGAAAATAAAACATCTGTGGATTGTCGAAACGTGTAGAATTTTGAAGTAATTGTAAAGTATATTAGAGAGAGAAACTATAGAGGAGAAATTGTTACAATCAATCTGATATGATAGGAAATACAATGAATTATATGGCTAGCACCCAAATGGTAGCTTTTATTTCCTTTCTTATACTTTGTATACTGAATTTATTGAATCATGTACAAAGAAAAAATTACATAAATTCGCAGAATGATCAATCACAAATTATAGAATATTGCAAATGAACGACACAAAATACATACAAAGTATGGACAAATAATCATTAAAACATAATAATAATAATAATAATAATAATAATAATAATAATAATAATAATAATAATAATAATAATAAGAAGAAGAAGAAGAAGAAGAAGAATAAGAATAAGAATAAGAAGAAGAATAAGAAGAAGAATAAGAAGAAGAAGAAGAAGAAGAAGAAGAAGAACGTCATTGCGGTCCTGGAACTGGATTAGATGTTAAGAAGTTGGTCTAAATTTATTAGGTTTCTTCTTTTTCTCTCTCGTAACTGTTACGTTTGAGATCAAATAACTAGATACTTTAATTTGGTGTTGGTTTAAATGGGGACAAACGTTACGACTTAGAGTTATCTGACCATCTCAACACATTTGCTCTCTTCGAAAGTAAATCATTTCTTTGTAAAATTAACATCTGAAATGTTCGTTGTAGTCTACATAGGCTGTATCGAAATTCAGTAAATAACTGGCTCATATTTCACCCAATATAAATGAAAAAAATTAAAATTTGACTTCCACACAATTTACACATTACACAGCTGCTTAAATCTTTCTGTATTAGATTATCATTATAAGACATTTTCATCACTTGAGCTCTACCGTATTTACACAGATTTACCGCAGACCTTGTCATCAACGTTTTCTTAGACATTCGGATAGAATACTTTGAAGATTTTTTCAAACTTTCTCCGGTTAAAGTTGATTTCCCGTTATAAAATTAGTTTTTCGTTTGTTCAAGGTCCGTAACTAAAGTTACAAATACAAGGGTATTGTTACAGTTTTTTATATTCTGATTTCGAATCCAGTCACGGCGTATTTTGGTAGTAAAATAATTCTATGGCCCGATTTAACATAACCATCTGGTACCGTGGATGCCTTTAACGGAATGTTTCGTCCTTGACAAAGATTCCAGCTAGTTACACGGTTTACAGTGCCTGTTTGCTTACCTAACAAATATGACGGGTGACGAAATTTGCCTCGAGGCTGAAAATGTTTAGAAACGAGGCCAATTATTTTCAATCTTAATATCAAAACAAACATAGGTTTAAGAATAAGTATTGCTTTTATTATATTTGTACATCAATCAAGTAATGTTCTCGATCAGTCCAAAAATATTTCCACGCTCGTTTGTTTTGGTAACGAAGTTTTTTCAGGAGGATGTTCAAGGTGTTTCCATTGTACAACTTCTTATGTGCCAGTCGGAGTTGCTGCATTGTACTATAGAAAAAGACTTTGATTTGGTACCCTGCAGAAATTTTAGAGGGGTGCTTCCAACCTCTACACGCCGTGTTTCCGAGCCAACGTCCTAACAGTCTCGAAGATAATGTAAAATGCTATCTACTTCGCCTTCCTTTCTAACTCAACAGATAAAAACAGATCGGTAGCGTGTGGATAATTCTCTTTTAATCAAACTGTGTTTCCATTTTATTTTATAGTATCTTCGATAGGTAATGTGTTAGGCTCTGAAGACGCTGAAATTAGAATATGTTGGAGAAGACACGCACATACACACAATAATTATATACATACATACATATATGCATGCGTATATACATATACGTATATTTACACACACACATATACTGACATACATATATATTTGTGTGTATGCATGCATAAGCAGATAGGTACAAACACACATGTATATACACATATAAATGTGGGTAGATACTTAGAATGAATCGTGTCATGAATCTATATAAGGATGATATTAAACATCTTTATTATTCATTTGATAGTAAAAATATTGCTGCTGGTACCAAACAAACTATTCATTAAAATTGTCTAACTTATACGTGTACGTTTGACGAAACATTTACTTGTTTCTCAAATACATTACGTTCAAAGCTAGTTCCAAAATCTAATATGAATAGTAAAGTTATATGTGGAGGTTTCACGGAATATAAGGATTTCTTTTTATTTGTGAATAACCATTGGTTTCTTTTGACTATTCACATGGTCAAAGTATACATTCAATAAAATCGATCTTAATATAATTCTGGTACTGATTTCATTACCTTCTTGCACATTAACGGTACAAACGGTTTCCGCTGCGAATAACCGTTAAAACTGAAACGAAATCGTATGTTAATATTTATATAAAAGTCATCAAATCTTGTTTCAGGGACGATTTCTGATTAAAGAACTTATGCATAATTAGATAAAACGCTCATGATATATTTCTTTCATCTGTTTTATACGTTTTAGCAATGCAGCTGCGGTCATTCTGGAGCACCACCTTGACTCTGTACCCTTTCCACATACCTCGCATATGACCGGTTTCTTCTGGGCGGCTGAATTTCTATCGCTACTCTTTTAGATACGCTTTTCTCCTGGTTGTTGGCACAGTTGGTGTATAAATAAGTTTGACACTGCAACACCTCTCGTCTATCCTTCATGCCCAGACGTCGGCTGATCTGATATCGAGCATAGGAGAATGCCCAGTTTCTGTCAAGAGATATCCACATTCAAATTATGTAGGTTTCTTTGTTCTTTTCCGAGAGTATTGAAGAGCAGTGAGCCTTTCAACCCCAGTCTATTGCAGTTCCTGGTTCTCACCTTAGATGGAGTACATTCGGCATTACGCAATGCCATCAAGTCCAGGAATTTGCATAGTTGGGACTAATTTCATTAGTCTATTTCACAATCCTTCGTTATCATTAATGTTAACATGCCGATGATTTTGGGAATAAAATGCTCCCTTTATGCGGATTTTATTTTCAGCAGTTATAGCTAACACCGATTCTGTGTCTCGGATTTTATGCATATATATTTGACTTGTTATATCGTTACATTCATTAAATCAAGGAAATCTACCTGACAATATATCTGATATTATCCATATCCACCTCGCTTTCTAATTCTGGATAACTTATGTAGTCTCCAAATTCTGCCTCGTTTCTGTTGCTGAACCTTGTTCGAATTTCTAAACCCTGTACTTTTTATTAGCGATCCTCCCTCACACACCTTTTTTATGGTTTACATGATTTTAAATGTTAAACTTTTAACATTCCACAACATTTAAAAAGCCTACGTTGACAAACTTCGAACGGTCATACTGGAATTTAGGAGTGAAACTGTATATATATAAGAACTGTATATAATATATAAGAACATTACTCAATACGTTGTCTTTTTGTCTTGAGTTCAGATTCCACCAAGCTCGACATTGCATTTCATTCTTTCGAGGTCGATAAAATAAGTACCAGTGAAGCACTTGTATCGAATAATCAACTTGATCTTTCCCTCGAAATTGTTGGCTTCGTTCCACAATTAGAACCCAATATTTATCACTTCTTTTTCATGAATATATCAACATTACTCTTTTCGTTTTACACATACACGCACACAGTCACCCCATTTACACTTTATATATATATATATATATATATATATATATATATATATATATATATATATATATATATGTGCGTGTGTTTATGCATATGCCTTGCTATAATATTTCCCAATTAACTATTAGCAAACATTACTTTTCATTTCATCTTCCGTAATAACTTAATTTTCTTTGCATTGCTTATTTAGTTTCTAAATATTACGTTATTAGAGAGTAAGAAAGCAGCTGTTCATCTATGGCAACTAATGACCAATTAATATGTATTCATGTGGATTGTATTTGGAAAGGTAATATTGCCAGATGTAGTTAAACGTGAGTAGTTATAAATTTCATTGTTCAATACCCTGTATGTAATAAGCTGTTGGCTACATGCCACTTGCATATGTTTTCTTGTTCAGATTAGATCAGATTCAAAGCGGTTAATTAGATGTTAAGACGCATAATTCAACCCAGTAATTAACTTAATGCCTTATACTATACTATATTCTGAGATATGTCTCATAATGTGTGTAAACCGAAAACATATCTGTAATTAATGATTTTATTTAAATTCAAAGGATATGTCATATCAATATCGTTCTATGTCTGACTGAATTCTAGGTTTAATTTACATAGGATTGCAAGTGACAACGGTAAAATGTGTCGCTGCTCTACACCGCTATATATTTTCTTGTTTATTACCTTATCTGCAGACTTGCTGTTATAAACAATGTACTTGAATATTTTACAAGAGTAGGTATATTACTGTAGCTTATGTGAATTTTTAACATCCCTTATGTGATGTATTCTGTATTTTAAGGAGCAGCGTTCTACACACGAAGTGCTTTGAATATTTATTAGAGAACGTAATAAAACACCAAAAACCGTGAATGGAAAAATAGATCGGTCTTTTGTTTGTGAAAGTAAAAGATGTGTCCTTAGGTTTATTACAACGCTAATAGCACTAAAGTATGCAGAAAGAAGAGCAATTATTTTATGAAGCGGCTGAAGTCTGTTGGTGGCTGTTTGTCAATCTACCGAATGGCGTTCTTCCGATCGAGGATAAACGGCAAATGGCCATTTATTGGCCATCTTATTGCGAACTTCTTGTTTCTTATATATTTGGCGGTTTTACTGATAATAAAAGTAAGAGCATTTTTTATTGCAAATATCAAGAACCATTGGTTCCGAAAGTAGAATGGTAAATATGTCGTAGATCAGGTGTTACAAAGACGGCATTGCTCACCAACTGATCACCGTGATAGAGATAAAAAAAAAACCAACAAAATGATGAAACACGTTTGTCAACAACAACTGTTTTCATTAATTTTGGGAAGCCGATGTGTAAACGAGCGGGACCAAAGATTTAGCCATTTACGTGAATTGAGAACAGTAGAGTATTTCTCCCGTAGACTACAGGGGTTCTATTAGAGTAAAAATCTTCGAAAAATGTCCAACTGTGGACTTTAAATAAATTGGAAAATGAATTAAATCAGCTTCCTGTATTACTTGAAACAATTAATGGATATTCGAGATTTAGTATTGACTTTGTTTGAATAGGTACTATCAAGGGAGGTAATTGGAAAATAAATAATACAAAGAATGACATTAGTCATAGAAATATTATTTTCTTCTCTTCACTATATAATCATCTTTATGTAATTGACAAATTAAAAATACTTACATTAAATCTATATATATAAAAATGAGAATGTGTGTCTGTCTGTCTGTATGTCTGTCTGTCTGTCTGTCTGTCTGTGTGAATCCCTAAAACTCGAGAACTACGCAACCAATTTCATTCAAATTTTACACATGCCTTACTTAGGGTTCCAGTTGTGTTTTACTCAAAAAAAATTATTAACTTCTTGCAGAGTTCGAGCACACGGCAACATAATATCTCCTCCACTATTTAAGTATTACGTGTCAAAAGTGAAACAAAAACACTCATGTCAAATACTTTCACTTTAAAAATGAAACTATTCCACTAACTGAAACAATCAAATTTCGATACTGTAGTGACAGATACTTTCACAGAGAGAGAAAGAGAGAGAGAGAGAGACAGAAAGAGAGAGAGAGAGATGTATATGTATACATATAGATGTACACGTATATGTATATATATATAGATCTATACATACATGTATATGTATACATATGTGTAGATGTATATATATATATATATATATATATATATAGATGTACATGTAATATGTACACATATATACATATATACATGCATACAGATATCTATACATATATACACCCATCACACACACATACACATGCACACAAACACACACATTAGTCATTTGTTTTCTTATCCAAAACTACGTCAAAAGTACTGAATAGATCTTTATGAAATTTGGAAATTATATTCTTTGCATAACGGCCATAACTCCCATGAAAATTCATATATTTTTGATGTTGATGAAATTTTAACCCGAACATAACAGATGAGCATTATTTAGAAAATGATGTCACACGTTATCGAGGCTACCATTCTTTCTGGATGTGCAAAAAGGGATGACGTCTTTATTCCAAGAATTCCTCTTACTCCATCAGGAGCAGACATTCCTTTTACATTCAGAAGACTACAATTCCCCCTTCGTGTGACTTTTGCCATGTCCATAAACAAATATCAGGGTCAAACACTGTCTGTAGCTGGTCTTCTCTTGGAAGAGCCCTGTTTCTCACATGGACAACTGTATGTTGGCTGCTCAAGAGTGGGCAGCAACAAAAAAACTATTTGTATATGCTCCACAAGGGAAAACAAGGAACATAGTTTACAATGAGGTGTTATAATCACAATAGCAAGAATGTATGTACGTGATCACCTTCTTTTACGAAACTTCATTGACTTTCATATATTTATATTGATATACATATATATACGTGTGTTTGGGTGCGTGTGTGTATATACATCTCTATATATAAAGATGATGCGTAGTCTAGACGGCGTTTTCAGATTTCATTATTCTCTTTAACCCGGGCAACGCCGGGTATTTCTGCTAGTTATATATAATTTTTTTAATCAATCCATTTCGTGTTTTAATATTTATTACGCAAAAGCATGAAAGGCTTTATTTCTTTTTGCGGAATGAGTTTTATTTGTCTAAGGCCCTTCAGTCAATTGTAATTTTCGCCATTGTACATAGTATTTCAAGAAAGGCTCTGATCTAAACAAGGACAGATGGATGATGGCAAATGATCTACCAACTTACCCATGAGCGTTTCATTTCAGGTAAGTTGGAACAAATTACTAATAACACTAACAGTAGCATCCTTGTTGTGGCTTGTATCAAGTGCCCGATGTTGGTGTGTTTACGTTCCCGTAACTTAACGCTTCGGTAATAAAAGACCGATATAATAAGTACTGGGATTACAAAGAATAAGTCCTGGAGTCGATTTGTTCGGCTAAAGGTGGTCCTCCAGCATGGCTGCAGTCAAATGACTGAAACAAGTAAAAGAATAAAAGAATATATATATATATATATATATATATATATATATATATATATATATATATATATATATATATGTGTGTGTGTGTGTGTGTGTGTGTGTGTGTGAGTGTGTGTATGTATACGCACACATACACGCATGCACACTCACACGCACATATATATAGTGTCCATATTTTTTGTTTTATTGTGTCATAAAAATGCATCATCATTTTTTTATGTAGGAAAAGTTAACCTCAAACACACGTCATTTTTCTCATACTTGATGAAAAAGGAGAGGAAATATATTTTGTTGTCAATAAATACTAGTACAATGTGTTCAGTAATAACATTGATATCATTTTTACTGGCAGAAACGAAAAACAATTTCAGATAGCTTTATTCTAGAGGAAAATTTACTTCCTGTATGATTACCTTCACGAAGCCATTGTTCGCAATTTTTTCTTTTTCCTGAACACTATTTTCTAGTCATCAATATCGACATCGTACCAACATGATGTTCAATTGTGGTTTATATATTTTTATCAGGCTGCACGTAAGAGCGAATGAGAATACACACGTGATTGTAAAGAAAATCTTCTATTCTGACCAAAACCCTTCTATAACTCCTATATATGAGATTTTTGTAATTATAAATCATGCACGTTCTTCCTTGTTTTTATCGAAATGTTTAGCAGAATATGAACAGAAAAAATAGGCTATTTACTGAATTCCATACATGGTAGGTTTCTCTCTAGATTCTTCAATAATATGTTTTATGTCATACATTGTTATTACTGAATGACAGCACTGAGCTGTGAGATTGTACATATATTTCTCAACATTCTAAGTTCAGATCTCATCAGAGGTATATTTGTCTTTTACAGCTCCGCCTTCCATGTATGTATCTCTACCTATTTTTGTCATAATAATGCAGGTGGCAAAGTGTCATGTATCCGGAACGTAGAACGGATGCTGATATGGATCAAATTTTAGCTTTCATTACGTTGGAAACTGATAAGGGTTATTTCATGTTTGGTAGTAAGAAAATGTATTTATGTGGTATTGCAACGAAACATAAGCTGTCAAATGTTGACCAGGTGAAAATCTTTCAAGATGATAGAGACATGATTGACCGCCGGAGTATCCAAAACAGTGGATCATGCAGCAATAATTTCGAATAGATCAATGTTCAATATTACAATGAGAAATATAAAAACTATTATAAATTCAATAAAAGTTTTAAGTGTAATGTTAATATAAAAAATGCTGACATTGGATCAGGGTTGCAGCTTTTGTGGGGAAATTGCTATAGTCGTGGAAATCGAACTCCTAAGCGACTGCAGAAAGATGAAAATTGACCTGGGCGGGATTTCAAAGCAGAATGTAACGTAAGGTAACCAAATATAAATAAACAGATTTTTAGACTCGCTGAGTTATGAGCAGAAAGGTATATCGTCATTAGTATCAGAAGCGTACAGTGACAAAACAATTATATTGACGGGAAAAACAGAGAAATAACAGCATGTTATTAACGAATATAAATTATATTGGTGTTAAAGCCTGTATTGTTAATGCTATGAACGGGTATAAAAAGTGCTTAACGGCTGAAACCCGTGTTACATAGTGTTACAGAGATAGTCATCATTAAAAGAAAACCAAAAACAGGAAACATTTTTACATCGAGATGATGTATGCATGTCATTATTCAGTTTATTTCAAGATTTCTTACCAATAGAGAAAGAACCGGTTTCAAAAGATGATGCAAGTATATTACTAATATCCATTGAACTGATTCTTATGCTACCTAGCATGTTTCAATAACACGAGTGGTTAAATTTAAATACATCGGCAAAAATAGCCCAGAGGACAAGTAAAATAACTTTCTCAGACGTCCTCAACGTTTAACGAAATATATTTAACATAAACAAATTGAAGATAGAAAACTTAATAGACTCCTATGCACGAGAAGAGTACATAAATAATAGCAACTTTAGATCCAATGTCACGCCATTGCACAACTGCAGGAAAAATATATTAATGAACGAGTTTGGTCAGCTGAAGATGGCTGAGAAAGCATTCAGTGAAAAAGCTGGAGAAACGGATAGAAAATGGATAGACAAATTGAATGTAGCCAAGAAAGTGAAAGCAATGATAAATTTACACAAGAGAAAATAATCTAGAGAAGAAAGAAAATATCAAAATTGAAAGCCGCTTTCCAAGGAAGATTGTTGTGTGAAACCACGTTCCTGTGTGTTCTTGTGTAAAACCGGGGCACTAAACAAAATGTTCTTGACATAATATTATAATACATCATACTACGCACTTGCTGTTTCATCCAGCATCAAAAGCGAAAGCGCTGTAATTGTCCCTATGTAGGTAACGACCAACTCAGCTAAAATGAGCAACTGCAAGCCAATCCCATATTTATTTTAGAATCACCAGGGTTTATAGCCAGTGATACATGCATTTACATTTCCATGGAATTAATATATGTATTTGCGGAGAGATTTTTTTTCATTGTAATTTCTAAGAGAGCATGAAAGGAGCGGTACTAATGAGCATTCATTGCACCATGGTATTTGTACCATACTGCTATCTACCTAAATGTAATGGGAAGATCAATCAGTTGATAAGCATCAAAATTCACTCTTAACTCGAGAAAGTCAAATTCATTTGACATCTGACAAATATTTACAAAGAGAGTAAAATAAAAATAATAGAACCCAAACTTTGTGTCAAATGATTTGTTATCGAAACACACGCCCGAAACTGTTCATTCGGGATCTACCTAATCATGTCGAGCTGCTTAGACAAGAAATAAACCACAGAATCTCGAAACCCAATCAATGAAATCATTTTAAGCTGTCAATCCTTAACCAAGATATAGGTACGCATGCGCACGTTGATGTATACCTTTATTTGTTATGTAAGATTTATGAGTGAAACACAAATCTCGTTTACTTTGCATATTAGTGATTATTCCAAATACATATTGCCATTTTGATTGTTTCGTTTCTTCCTGTTTTCCTGTAATCCACAACAACATAATTACGTTATGATTCTGCATCTTCCTAATTGGAAACATCATATCTCATTACAGTGTAATTCTACAATACTGTTGCCATTGCTGATACCATGCCGACGTATATATGGCAAGGCAATTCGAGATTGTTATTACTTTTATGCTGAAATATGTTCATTAAAATCACACAGCCTTTATAAATCACTGTAGGAAAGTGCTGCATTCTTGTAGTACTTAATTTCTCATGTTACTGGAAATCACAGGTCAATATTGCATGCATCACTGTGAGGAACTACATATATCTTAACTGAACAAGGAATGTCAATGCTATATGAGACGTAGCGTACAACATTCCACAGTCCATAACATGCTATTGCACGAGGTTTATGACAAATTCTAGTAGAAATGCTAACAGCTGGTTATTTAAGTTGTATATATTGGAAACTGCGAAATCTAATACAAACTATGAAATAATATCATCCAAATCATTTAGGTATGTTACTTTAACGCATTTATGAAACCAGCAAAATTGGTTTACTTCTGCGACATTGTGGTGAGATTGTTTGACTCACAAACATATGCTCGTCGGAACGATTCGTGTGTCGGGCAAAGCAATGTGTCTATGACACTTTGCGGGGCTGTTTGTATCAGCTCACAAGTACAGAAGCATCGAAATGCACTTAACAAAAGCAATGGTACATTTTCACAATCATACGAGTGCCATCTATGGATATACATGCATGCGTCCACAAACAAACACATGAACTTAGAGAGTGAGAAAAAGAGGGAGAGAGAGAGAGAGAGTGTGTGTGTGTGTGTGTGTGTGTGTGTGTGTGTGTGTGAGAGAGAGAGAGAGAGAGAGAGAGAGAGAGAGAGAGAGAGAATACTGATTACGTCTAAAATATGCTCTATGAACTGATGTCATCTGGCAGTATCCAAAGATAATTGGGTGTTTCGATCCTGAACAGTAACACCCTCACGTTGGTGGGTTAGCAGTGGTTGCTAAATCACTGTCTCTCATCTCTTGGCTTCCAGCTTATCTCCTCTTTGCCCCCCATGACCAGCAAGAGGTTCTTTCTGCTCCCCTTCTAATCTAGCATAAAGTTGAAGTTCTGTTTTTCTTCTCTTATTCCAATAGTTGCAGACATTCTTCATAGAACACTAGCAGAGAATCCCTACAGCCGACTACGACACGATATAACCGTTTCTGTCACCAATTCATCCTGAAATCATGCATAAAGGTCTTGTATTTCGCACATTTCAAAGCCTCACTGCATCTTTCTTTTCATCTACTTTTCGATTACGAATGATTTATTTGCCTGTTTATACAGCAGAACTAAATCTCGCCTCAGGACGATGTGAAAGGACATGTAGAAACTGTAAGCTTTCCCTCATGTCTACCTTTATATCCCATGATTAATTCTCATGTAATAGAATTCTTGATCTTCTACATATCCTCACTAGCTCTTCTCATAAACGTGAATCCTGGCGCCACTTTCTTCTGCTGTTGATTTTGATGTGCTCTGTTCCTCTGTGTAAGTGAGATTTGCAAGCAAATTCTTATGGAGTCATTTGTTTCACCTGTGCTTAAGTGATGTTTTTCGCCCTAACAAGCTACCTTTCTGGTTTTGAGAAGCCTAATTTCTCAAGATTGTTATTTAAGCAGTGTGTTACATACCTCAGGGCCCCAATAATTACAGGTATAAACCAGAACTTGTAATCTTCATAGAGTATCTTCCGGTTTCTCAATAGTTCAACATAGGTGTTCTCTTTTTCACTGATCTTCAGCTTTATGTTAACATCTGCTGGGCAGCTAATTTCCACAACTCTCCACAGTTTCTCTTCTCAATACCAAACCATTATATCAGGTCTGCTGAGCTTACATTTTACTGAGGTCTTCACTGGGACATTCCACCAGTATTCCTTTTTATTATGAGTGGCTATGGCTTCTACCATATTGTGGGTTTTTATTTCTTTGTCCTCGGGATTAACCTTCCGATTATTTATGTATGTATGTATGTATGTATGTATGTATGTATGTATATAATGAACTGTGTAAAGAAGTAAAAAGAATATATTCATACGGGTGTATACGTTTCTTTTTGTGTTTCGCTCCAAATTACTTGAAAGCCGATGTCATTTATTTTAGTGGCATAGTTAAAACAAATATCACAGTTGATTAACTCTAAAGGTTGGCGATTTGATATTGCCCAATTCCTCATGAATGAAACAACTAAATAAGTAAAATGTGACCAAAAATATGCTCAATTCTTCCAACAAAATACTCTTTTAAACTGGAAACTAAGTATTCAAATGCTGTCAAATATATAGGAATCATAGCAAATCTGAATTTATTTTTAGAACCGCCATTCAAATATTAATATAAACAGCAAATATTTCGCTTCGACTTTTTGTATTGATATTTCGATAATATTAAAAAATGAGATTATATGTTAGCGAACATACGTAGGTTTGCATAGTTCGGCAGAGTTTTATACATATTTATAACACTGTAATGAATGTGCTACCTTAAGTTTAAAATGTCAGCACCAATTTATCTTAAGTCAAATGTTTAATTAATCCAATATAAATTTTATGCATACAGTTTTGTAAAGGAGGAATTTAATTTCCTATTTTGCATTTTCACCGGTTTAGAGGAAATTTCCATCACAAATATGTTAGATTGACAGATTGGAATTCTATTTTGATAACTTTGAATAAGGTAAAGCCAGTTACCTCAGATAATCATTAGATTAAACAATTTGCATATGCACCTACTTTAGAACAAATTGATCTTTATATAGAGATACATACATACATATATTTTACTCTAATGGCCAGCATGACATCTGCTTTATATTGCATTTCATATGCAAAGTCTATACATGTTAGCGCAGAGCTAACTGGCCTAGCGGAAGTAAACTAAGGGTGGTATTTCATATAGGTAACACAATCACATACGTACACACATCATCATCTTACTCTCACTAACTTTCTCTCTGTGTATGTGTATATAAACGTATATGTATGTGTGTGTATGCATATATATGTATATAGATTTAGAGAGATAGAGAGACAAGGTGACAAACTGACAGAGTGAGATATGGAGATGGAGTGGCTAAATTTGAGAGCGGTGTTTGAGATCTTATGCACATCGTATCGTATGCATAACGACAGACAGGCGACAGTAAGAGAAGTAAAACTGTATTTACGGTCGATTTTCCTCATACTTTTTCCATTGTAGAATATTTAGTCCACGTTTTTGCTACTCTTGCTTTTCGAATTCTCTTGATTTACCATGAAGCACTGTACGAATCATTGATATACTCTCATTCGATACAGTATAAAATGTAATACCTTGATCTCGTTTTTATCTTGGCTGGTTTTACTATTGTGTTACTTGTGCTTTGGGTATTATGCCTGTAAGTTCATAGGCCGTTCATTTCTCAGAATATAACCTTCATGGCATATCTATGTAGCTCAGTGGTATTCGAGTCACAGTCATTAGGCTGTACGATTGATTTCCATCATGGCGTTGTGTCCTTGGGGAAGACATTCTATTTCATGTTGCTTCGGTTCACTTAGCTGGCAGAAATGAATTGTAATTCAGAGAACCAGCATTTTCACATTTGGTATCTGACGTTGAATCTCCCAGAGACCTACGTCACTTGCACGTTAATTGCAATGAGCTGGCTGTTCCGTTGATCGAATCAACTGGAACACGCCTCATCGTAAGCGTCGGCCAATACATATCCATGTATGGGGTAGTGGTGGTGAGTGTGTGTATGTGTGTGTGTATGTTTGTGTACGTGTGTGTGTGTGTGTGTGTGTGTGTGTGCGCGTGTGTGTGTGTGTTCATACATTCAGTACTACGACTTGGTGTTAGACTCAATTTCTTAGAATATTCCCACTTTCAACATTTCCATTCAATTCTTCCAAAGCCAATTTCAAAAATTCAAATTCCTAAAAATTATAACAGATAATGAACAATTATTGTAATAACAATTCATATCAGTAAATCTGTTATTCACTGTTTATATAGGTGAGAAATTCCTCAAACACTTTACGGATTTTATGTGTAAAAATATCTCCCGAGGAATATTTGAGAAACTCATCAATCTACAACAGCTGTGAGTATTCGTATGCTTCGACAATAATAAAACAACAAACACAGCTTTTGGTAAAAGGTATTTCATAATTAGGACACAGTTGATGAAATGATTTGGATCTTGGTTAAAAGGAACTGTGATGGTAAAGCCATCGTGAGACATGGATTTTCTACAGCTGAAAAAATACGGGTGAGGCTTGGAACCGGACAGTGTTTGTAGACTAGTTTTCGGATCGAGTGCTTTTCCGGAAATACGCCACCTGATCTTATATATATATATATATTACAAACTATTGGAAATCAGATCATGTGACAGCTCCCAACCAACTTACCACACTATTTCTAAAAATAGCAACCAGCGTTGCAAAACACATCTCCAAGACAAGATGAAGAAAAAAGGTTGGTCATTCTTCTTGGCCCTTCTACTTTCTCCCTCCAAAAAAGGTAGCTCTCCATATTTAACCATTCTATCTTTGAACTTCTTTGCATCAGGTTCTGAAATGTAACAAATGTTCTACCATGACGACGGAGGCATGACTGATCCAATGTTGATTGCTTTAATTACGTCTGCTTATTGCGATGGAACTGCATCTACCAATATTATAATGGATCTCCGTGCTCCCAGAAACGGCTGTTTGACTTGTAACACCTCCCCCTCCCCATACTTTCATTTTCTGTGTCGTTTGTACTTTATGTAAATTGGAAGTATTAATATAAGTATCTATATACTTATACTTAAGCATTCATCGTCTGAAACACCCCCTCTGCTTTCTCTCGTCTTGCATGTATACATATATACATATATCGTATTTTATACGCAAACTATTATATTTAATATATCTAATTTGTTTATCCTTATAATTGCCTCCATATATGCTCAAACTGATCCTTCTGATAGCCAGTCTTTACCCCGTGATTTAATACCCTGTAATGACATCGGAGTCTAAATCTGAATCATCGCTTTGAATACATTCATACATACATATATCCATATACTCACACACACACACACAAATGCGCACATATAAAACGTTCTAAAAATAATGCACGCATATAGACAAGCAAGTATCGTAACAAATGATTAATTTTATATAATACCTTTTTATATTAAATAACTGTTATGTAATAAAATGTTAGTAATCGAGTGTAATCTGGAGGTGGTTTCTATGTTAATGTTGCAACATCACGACATCTTAGAATTAAAAGAAAGAAACTCCAAATTTCAAAATAGCGAGATAATTAATTTTACACTGCAAGGAAGAAACAGATGTAGCTGCGACGTCTGATACAGAGATTTGATGCTAAGTGACAGACGAGGAAAAGAGAGAACAAAAAGTATAAATTCGGTCAATTTACCACATACTTGGTGCATTGTAAAACATTTAATGATATCTCTCTCATTTGGTTGTCTAATTATTAGCACTCTCTTGATTAACGATGGACCACTTACCGAAACACTGATGCTTTCTCTCTTATTTTAATATGGTGTAAAATCAATCACTTTGAAATCCTATTTTCGGCCTATTTTGTTGCTTTTTTCAGCAATCTTCATGGCCATTATGTATATAGATTTCTAGAATTGTTCAAACCAGATTCTTTATGGCAAATCCGTATCTCGAACCTCCCATCGTGAAAGTATTTCATGTATAAACACTATTTGGGTTTTTTACTATATGCCAAGAAAATGTTGTTAAGAGAAGCTAATGAAATACTGAATTTATTTTCTAATTGAGCTATTTCTAACATGTTTTTTTTTTATCACAACATCCCTTAAGTCTCTCTCTCTCTCTCTCTCCATCTCTAACCCCCTCGCTCTTACTCTCTCTCTCTCTCTCTCCCCTCTCTCTCTCTTTCAACAGACAAACCTTCAATTTAATTTTGAAGTTTCCACTCCAATCTATTTCGCATTGGGTCGTGTTTCTAAAAGTTAATTATTATATCCCTTTTCTATAGTGAAACGATATCTAATCAACTACAAAAAACTATCATTTTCTGTCTTCTCTTGTGATTTATATTGTATCCCATCATATTTCTAAACCATATTTAACAAGGCGCCTTTAAACAGTCCCACACAAAATACTGCTTTCACCTTTCCTCTCTCGTCTATTCTTTTTACTATAATGATGTCTTTTATAGATTTTCTAGTCTATTTTTTTAAGATTATTTTTATCGCGTTTTCGTGGAAATTTGATAAATCCATTGTTGTATCTAATTTCGACCTCTCTCCTGCTTGAGACTATTGACATACATTCACAGAAATGATAGAATAAAGCTCAGATTCATATTCTACCTTCAAACAAACTTCAATGGCTAAAACGTATTTAAAATAAACTAAGATTACAACATGTTTCATCCTCTGATTTTCGCTCTAGTTTCAAATTTGCTCTCTTGACATGGCATGCTTCCTCTGTATCATTCCCCTTCTGATACAACTATATCCACGTATTGCACATTAAAGCAACTTAGGACTGCATTTAATATGCATATGTGATTGTGATTCAGAGAATTATCTACTTCGGCCTTAATAATGCTATGTCAATTGTATGATGCAGTTCAAATGTTTCAATGCTCTCATGTTGAATGAATAAAATTACTGAAAGTCCAATATAATGCAGTATGAATTATGCAATCAATATATTTAAAGTCGCTTCTATATTGATGTAGACATTGTTATGAAATTTTAACTCATAATGCTATTAAGGTAATATGGTTGACATGCCACATCATAATAAGGATAATTTAGTATTTGATAAAATATTCATGTCTCCTCCAACTTACTTGATACCTCATCCCATATATCACTACGTGTTGGTATTTTTCACCAAAGATACAAATTATCTCATTAGACATCAAGAGGACCTAACGAAGACAACCTGCTCTTGCTGTTACAAATTAATGTTATCCCGCATTTAAACTATATGTAATTAATGTACATTGTAATCCTGGTAGCTTCTAGTTTGCCACATTATACGTTTCCTACAAAGATCATAGATATATATTTAACTTACATTTATCACTCAAATATTGCCGAGGAGTTGGCAAAGTCTTACATTTGAATTGCATAAGCCGATTCATATTTGTAATCTTAAGCAAGGATTAACTTTAAAAATGATGAATATGCATAATTAATTTCTTTGGCTGAATACCAAATAAAGAGAGACATTTCAATACGTTTCGAGGGCATTCATTGATGTGGAATTGGTTTTTATTACGTGTCAACTTTTTCTTCTTAATGTTAAAAGAACCTCTAGAATTTCATTGGTTTCCACTTGAGTAAATTATTGGCTTGCTGAAATTCTTTAGCTTCTGATAACAGATCCGAATTACTGGCCTGGTTGGATATAATTATTAATGCAATACTTGTGTTAGACAAAGGATTTAAATGTTATGTGAAACAGAATGCTGGAATAAATACCAGGAAATTTCTTTTATTTTAGTAATAACCTTCTGCCAGGACATTAACCTTTTAGGCAATAGGAGATCTCGTGTATAAAGAATATACAATACTGTTACAATCAAATAATGATAAACATAATGTTTCTGTCATTCTATTTACGGACAAATACTATAGTGTTTACAATTGAATAGCCAATTATAAGAGACTGCTTTGAAATTTATTCAGCATCTAGCCATGGTACCCGTTGATACCAGAGTAGTTAATCGATACACAAACTGTATTTATGTAAATTTTTGCAAGCTTTAGCAAATTTATAAGTAAAGATTTCAGGTCTCTGTATATTGTCAAAGAAGAAAGAATTATAACAAAATGATCTCGTTTACTCACTTTTTCAGTCCGAAGTTTTTGAGATGAACAATCTCCTTGGTTTTGCCGTGTACTTCTACAAGGAAGAAGAGTCAATAAGTTTCCTCAATACACCAAGTGTCATTTTGCGGGTCTACAGAATTTTGAAAAATGCAGGATTTACTAAACTGAGTTCAATATTTTCCAATAGCTGCAGTTAAATTTCATTGGAGGACAGAGATAAATTGTTTCACACAGGAAATTGGAAACTTTGAAATTCCAATAACAAACAAGTTACCTTCAGTGGTATCCTTGAGTGACAAAATAAAAATCCTCAAATCAATTTTCTTTACATTATGGTGATATCCACGACATGATGAACCATATTTCTGGCGGTGAATCTCATGCTGTTCCAAAGCTTTGGAGGATATAATTTAGGAAATGTCATAACCGATGCGTTCTGCAGTAGCATCACCTCGTGAAGAGGTATCTTAAGTTTAGATAATGTTCCAAAATTCGATTGTTACAATTTGGTTATTCAAAGTTACCAAGCGTTTTAATTTGAAGCGAGCTTGTGGTTAAAATGTCCAGCAACATCATTATATTATTATGTGCCTGCTATTCATGCTCATTACAGAAGACGCAACTGTTCATGAGAGTAACATTAGCTACATTCGATTTTAAATTACTCAACGGTTAACCATTAGCAGTTGACAAGGTTTCTTTCACACATGCTTTATATGAGCGTATATTACTGAGTTGTGTTTTATAGTCAATACATTTCCCCCTTGGTAATGATAATGTTTCCTCGTGGAATTATATGCAGAGAGATAATGCTGTCTTCGAATAATATATTTAGTTATATTCCTGTTAGTGAAGTTGCGTGACGTTGTAAGTAATTTATTGGCCTCAAAATCATACGGTCTTAGTTTAGAGTAAGGTACTTCATTTCTTGTTGCTGCAGAGTATTTGGCTGAACATGTGCACCAGCCGACGACTGGTGCACATGTTCAACCCTGCTTCCTTCAGCTCTTACTTTCTAGATAGTCTTGACAATTATAAGGAAATGATAATGAAAAAGCATAAGAATAAAGAAATATGTGTCCAAATACGCTGAGTGCTAAAGATTATAAGATATAATTGTCTTAATTTCATACATGAATCAGTCGTTAGGGGGAATATTGAGGCAAATATGAAAAATAACTTATAGAAGCTTAAAAATAAGCCCGCCTATGTGATGTTTATTTTATGTTCGACGAAAATGATTTGATCGCTTCAGTTGACTGATTCGTAATTTGAAATTAAAACGTAAACGATTAAAAAAATAGCTAATAAGTCGAAAGAACTAATTTATATTTATACGCATGCGATATAAGAAGAAATATAGAAGCATTGTTCCATACATGTAAATGTTATTCTGGTAGACAATATTTCTCTATTCCGTCTCTCAGTTAAATTTCACCGTCTGATACAGGCGTGATTTAATATCATCTATTCTATTGCAGGTTTTTATACCAGTATCTGGTCCGAGGATAAATTCTTCACTCTCTCTCACAATCTCAGTAACATTGAAAAGGTTATAGTCGTTATTCTTTCACGACTGCTAAAGCCATGAAAGAAACGGAAAAACATTAATTTAAGAACGTTTTTTTTCTCTCTCTCGCTTCTATAAATGCTTTTGTAGCTCAGAGCAAACTCGCTGCAAAATTCCATTCAAAATACTGCTTCAAATCATTACTATTTTTATTTCTATACTTAAACTTCCATTCTGCTAATCTTGCAAGAATTTCTGTCCAGAAACTTCACATTTTTGAGATCGTTTCCCAACGCATATTTTTATTTTTTATTTAAACAATCTTTTTGACAAATTCATCCTAAATAATTTTGACCCAGACACAAAGAAATTCAATGTCGCTCCTTCAGTAATAGCTGCACTTATATTCCCTATCTGACTAATTTCCTAAACTAAAATAATCCCCTACGAACTGCTTTATAATTTCTGTTACGTTACTGACATGAATATGTGACCATTGCAATTCACATCGTCAAGAGCGCATGCTTTACAGAATATCTATTCAATCTACTAAATTACATCTCAGATATATTTTATCGATTTTAGCGGGTAGAATAATAAACTGAAAGTCCCAACATAGATGAATGGAGCTAAATTAAAAATATATTTAATTGCCTCTACACGATTTCTTCGTCTGCGCAACATTTCATATACACATAAAACCATTTAAGTGTTTACTGAAACCAAAACGAATTAGTTAAATACCATTAGAAGTATTAAAAATTTATACAAGTAAAATATATTTCCGTTGTAGTAAAAATATAAAAAAATCCGATTTAGCCAGAACATTTGAAAATGTTAGTTTAGTAGTGATATATATAGTAGAAGAAAAGGCAGAGTGCTCCATTTCTCGCCCGGCTGCAACCATCAGCTGAGCGCCGTGCTTCGACAAGATTTCGGCCCATTAAGCTCAGTATCTCTACACACGGTGGGCCCGCAATAGATGGACGTATTGCGTTGCAACCAAACTCATGACAGTTTTGTGGCCTTATCCGCATTCATAAACCTCCTGGTAATCCAAGCACTACCCTTAACTGCTTTCTCCCCACATTCTTTGATGGTCTTCCTCACAGAAGACACACCAATCACCTTCAGAAACCTTCTGAGGGAAGCTGCTGGGAAGCCTCTGCAGCCGTCCTCGAACACAACCAGCTCACAGATGTAACCCCTCTACCGAAATTCAGCAACCACCTCTTCATAGCCCAAGAGCTTCAGCTCATGGGTCTCAGCACAGTAAGCCCCACAAGGACCACACGTCTCTGACCTTCAGATACCAAAGCCCGGGCGGGCCGGAGTGCTGACAGAACTGAGTGACAAACATATTATTGCAAACATTGCAAAGACATTATTGTGGCTATTTTCCGAGAGTAGATCCTTATAAAAAGCGGAACGGATATATTTTATCTAAAAGAAGCATCGTCAGTAATTAATGTTTCGTCAAATGTCAAATATGTTTCTTTCAGGAACAATTTTTCTTTTTCATATTCTATGTTTTATCAGTTTCAACGCAAGGGTGTGGCCATGCTGGGGCACCGCCGTATTTGCTATACTGTGATTATTGAGAGCCTCCTCTGATCTGTAGAATTTGCTGAAAAAGGGTGTTTGATGTCGCCACCCTCATTTGAACAATTTAAAATGAATTTCAATAAATGACATCTGCAAGTATATAAATGTGAAATATATTTAAGTAAAATACATCAGTTGGCAAAAAGGTGGGGGGTACTTGATCGTCACTATATCTTTTAAATAATTTTCATATATATTATTAATATACCAGCTCACAATGACTAGCGTCATATATACAATGTGTATGCAGCATGATGTGGAATATAAACTTGATTCTTTTCATGAAAATTAAGTATGATACACTTGCACCGCATGACGAGAAAGGAGATGGCGAATAAACTTCTACTAAGGAGGAAACTACTACTACTACCACTACTACTACTACTACTACTACTACTACTACTACTACTACTACTACTAATAATAATAATAATAATAATAATAATAATAATAATAATAATTATTATTATTATTATTATAATATATCGGCCTTAAATCAACCACTGTAACACCGGCGTTCTTGTAGTGAAATGTCACTTTAGATGATTGAGCTTCAAGAAACACTTATCTAACTGAAGGCAAAATACTTCCGTTAATGGATATAATGTGAGAATAATTCTTATGAATAAAAGAAAAGACAAATATGTCAACAAAAATATACAAAACAGTGAGGTAGCAATATCTAACAATCACATTGGGGATGAACCACTTGTAGTCAACCGTAGGAAGAAAATATGACAGAAAATATAAACCTCAAACTAGTAAAAATACATCTGGTTCACCTAAAGCCATATATGTACGTATCAAAAATGGATATTTACTTGCGTTGCTTTTATTGATACAACATAGCTCAACTTCCTTTGGAATCTTTGCATATTTTATCCCAATGTTTGAAATGGAATTGATAACATAGCTGAGGATATTAAACAGATTTTCGAGAATTTGTAATCAGAATTCTGTTTCCATGTTATTGATAGAAAAAAAAAAGCATGGTGTATTCTTTGCATATAAAATTTCTTAAAGAAGAAAATCACTAGTATTTGTTTGTTTTGTATTTCTAGGATGAATAGAAATTTTTTGAAGCAAACATCTAATCAAATAAATAACTATAGAAATGAATTCATAGCTGAGATAAAAAGCACATCTTTCCTATTCCTATTTTATCGATTAGGAATAGTTTGATCATTGATACCACTGCAATCTCTACCCATTATTTTTCCTCTTGCAATTCTAGCCTCACTACTCTCCTTATATTTCCGTCCCTCAACCTATCTCACTGAATGCTATTTTATATATATATATATATATATATATATATATATATATATATATATATATATATATATATATATATATATATTATATATATATATATATATATATATATATATATATATATATATATATATATATATATATATATATTACCATATACATATATGTATATATATATATATATATATATATATATATATATATATATATATATATATATATATATATATATATATATATATATATATATTACCATATTTTTTCTGATATATTCATATCGCATTCATACTTTAGTTGAATCGTGCATATAGGTTTTGATGGATACATGCTATAACCAAATTATCCCACTAAATTCGATTTCGAATAGTGATGAAGGGAAACCCTAAATTCTAAAGTAATAAAGTCAGGTTTCAAATAGTAAGTCTACCATTATTGTTTGTCAATATACAATAGTTTTTCGATAAAATGACGAGGAAATAAATTATAATGCCAGAGATTTATTTTGCAAAGTAGATAAGTTATTTAAATAAATACATTTTGAAGCGACAAAACCATAGAGATGACATTGATACACATATTTTTTTATAAATTCCATGGAACATAAAAAGCGTTGCGATTTTAACTCTATCTCAACGCTGATTGAGCAGTTTTAAGATCAAATGTTTATCGTATCTTTCGTAAAAGTAACTTATACAGCACACCCCCTGTGTTCTTTCCAAATAAAATCAATGTATCAGAAAGAACTAGTTGTTCTTTTAACATTTTGTAAATGACATATTATGGCTAACAAAACTAATCATTCATTGACAGAATTTTTCATATTTCAAATATAATCTTGAAAAGGATCAGGAAACAAAGACAAAATTTCACAAAAGGTGAACGTGTATAGCATGACGTAGAGTATACAATCCTATTCATGACTATAAACAAATAAATGTTTAAGTTTCATATTATTTAACAGATGAGATTTCACTTAAATGTCTTAATTTGGGACATAATTAGGCAAGAAATGGGGGAACGGAATAAAGAAATACGGAACGGAATTCGAAAGATTAATGATGAATTGGTTTCTGAGACATTAAATATCATGACTGATTACATTTGAAGTGATTGTTTTAAATAGGGGCACAATCACAGAATATTTATGTATTTAATTTTCTAAACGTCTTTAGCATTTTTACCATTCTTTAAATTACATATTTACTACACTCTTATAAACTGTATAATTTCCTCCAGCACAAAGAGTTACAATAAAACTAACGCTTATATATATATATATATATATATATATATATATATATATATATATATATATATATATATATATATATATATATATATATATATATATATACATACTTATATGTATATATAAAAAAAGAAAACAAAAATTGGAGCAAGAACGTAAAAAGAGACAGCAACACATTCGGAAAGTTGTACGATACAAAAAAAAAGACAGTAAAAATCAAGTACGGGTCATTCGGAATTTTCTATCCTCAGTCGAATTCCAGATGTTCTTTGCAGCTTCGGCCGGTTACACTCAAGACTGCTCCAATCTGGACAGCTTCAAGAAAATCTAAGCTAAGAGCACTAGATTCCGTGGAAGAATGCTAGCGAATGTATACGAAAACAAGGACGAAACAAAACAAAAAAAAACCGGAGAAATTGTACATTATTACAAATACAGACAACAGGATATTGACAACATGTGTCTTTCGACTAAGAGTGAATTAAATTAAGCTGGCGTGTGTGGAAGTGAAGCCTTACAGCAGGGACATCAGAGATGAAAGTCATGTCACACGGATGGCAGTCGAACCAAGAATGAAAGGTCAGGCTTGGCCGAACACCAAGGAGAGAGGTAGGGGCAGAGGGATAGAAGAATTAGGGATGGACGAGAAAGGAAGAAAAAAGAAAAGGAATAGTGTGAGGTAAAAGAGGAGGGAAGGTAAGAATTAAGGGAAGGTCAAGAAATGTGAGAGAGGGGGCGAGAAAGAGAAAAGTGAAAAGAACTCATCAATTGCAAAAATCAACACAAATCGCTAAAGACACTTCTAACAAATGCGGAGCTTTACACAACAACCAAGAAACCAACTGTTAATAATCTAGACGCCCAAACTTTGGAATATGCCCCAACTTACTTGAAGGCTCGTATTTCCTTTTCAAACAATTCAAACCAGCTTCACTTGTGCCTCTGAGAACCTAATTTATGTAATGACATGCTCGGGTTGTGGACATGACTATATAAGACAGACAAGATGACATTGACACGGAGAACCACTCTACATAAAGAGCAGATCCCTTCTACCAGTGCATAGATACAATCTCTTTGCAAGAACGCTTAAATAAAGAAAATGTATTCATCGAAAAATACAGAACACGTCTAAATATGCATGCATAACTAACTTTCATCTCTATACATATTTTATTTCAAGATTACATACCCATCACTGTACATATTACACCCCGCTACCCTACTTTTTGAATTTTGGTGTGTATCCCCCCTACCGAAAGATGAACAATTATCTCCCCTGCCCACAATGATAATGATAACCAATTACCTCCCCTTCGATTGTTCTACCTGCTGAATTGTTCATTCATGAACTCCACATACAACATTGATAAACATACTTTGTCTTAAGAAAATATGTATTTAGATAAATTTTAATATCTTGATTAGTGAAAGCGAAACCGTTCGACAAATACAAGATATAACATTTTAGGAAATCTTACGGCCCTTTACAGAAGGTCGAATGTACATATGAATAATTCCACTGTTGACAATGTATTCTCCATTAAGTTTACCTTTCTTATATATTCCAAAAACTATATTGAGTTCCTGATACTCAGCGAGTAATTGATATTTTCACTTAAAATCTGTAACATGTCATTTCTTATGCACAAATGATAACAGTTTTGTCTATAGAGCTGAGGACAGAATTACCGATCATTATAAGAGGAAGCTTGTGCTGTATTACGGTTGTTTTTAACCTCGTCTACGTGCATTAGTACGCATGTGCACGCCATTTGGTACGTATGCGTTTGTTTACTCGTAAAGGTAATCTGATTAGTCTTCATTAAAATAGAACTGCAGATAATACTACTGAAGAGTATCTAAGATTACTTATATCATTCAACAAGAAATTATATCTATATTCGTTATTTAACATAGGAACATAGCTGATCCTATTTTAAACATATTAACTGAAAATAGATTTATTTTTGATATACTATAAAACAGACAGGCAAACTATTAGCAAACGCGAACATTTCCAAAATAGGCATCTGTGAAATATGCAGATAAGACTGAGAATATTTGGAATTTTGTCAAGGTAAATTGCAATGCAGTTTTGGTATTTTTCTTAAATAAGAATTTATAATATTGGCACAAGGCCACCACACGCACATACACAGTCACACACGCACGCACACACATTGAGTTGTTATATCATTATGTGTATAGTTACAGGGAAATAATTATATTAGGAAAATATATTTCTAAACGTCTTTACATTTGAAACTTTTCGATAAATGTATAAAGAGTGATAAGAAAAATATTGATATCTACGATTATTCTACAAATTGCTTCTTATATTTTCCTGCTTCCTTTATTTAATAATTTCTGGTAAAAATATATTTCGAGTTTGATGAAAATATATGGTAAACAAGTGAATGAAAACACCTCAAAGAAAAAAGAACTTCAGATTACAGCGGTAGTAACTGTATATGTAAGACACACACAAAACTAGCGATGTTGCTTGAGAGGCATCTTCAAATAACACGACCCTGTAAGAATAAAATGCAGAACTGCACTGTGAGACATCTGAACACATAACGAATAAATTGAACAAAATACAAACTGCCTCTACCAATTACAATGTTGTTGTGATATATTTCAAATAAATTCCCACGTGGCTGTGAGATTAAGAAATTCGTTTTGTAATCACTTGGTCTCAGGTTCAGTCCCACTGGGAGGCATATTCTGGAGCCAAACCACGTATCCCACCAATACCTTGGGACAGAATTTTGTGGAAGGAAACTGTGCGGAAGAAACACACGCTCATATATGTAGTTAAATGTTTACAAACTCTGAAATACTGCATTATAAATTAAACACCGTCCTTTGTTTTATTTGTTGCTTTTTCCTACTTTCTTCTTTGACTGTAATGAAATGGCTTATATATATATATATATATATATATATATATATATATATATATATATATATATATATATATATATATATATATATATATATATATATATATATATATATATATATATATATATATATATATATATATATATATATATATGGCTTATATATATATATGGTTTATATATATATATAATATGTAGAAGGTTGTTTGTTATGCCCGGTCAGAGGGGGACAATCGGTTTCGCACTTACAAAGCGCTCATATACACTTTTGTTAATATATAGAATACATGTGTGGGTGTGAGCGTTAGATAATTGCAATTCTTTTTGACAGCTGAGTTCTTCTAAATCAGTTAAGACCTGAAGCATTCATTTAAATGACAATGAATGATTCGACATTCTCTCATAAGTAGCTATTAATAACTGTATAATTAACGTAAATATCCGTAAATATAATAATTATGTAATTATCAATATAAGTGATTATATGCTGGGGATCTTTTCATTTGTAAAAGATGCATAAAATCAATCGACACCTGTATTTTGAAATATCAAGATAATGTATTTTACATAAGTAGCTTTAGAAGTGAAACTAATTGGATTATGGGTCAAAAATAGGTAAAAATAGTTATGAACTAATATTTAGTTTAGCAATAACAAAAAAAGGAATATTTGTGGGAACGACGCTAAAACATATCACGTAGAAAACCTGTAATTATTTACACAGAAATACAGAAAAGAGAAATGACAAACACAATCAAGTAAACATTACAAATAATAGAAGAAAATAAAATATGCATATTCTACTTCTATTCAAGAGTCAGGAACTGAATATTTAACGGGTTATACTCAAATCAAACATCATTAATATTACCGTAAACTCAAAAAGTTTTCAAAACAACAGAACATTTTTAGTTCATAGTTACTAAAGAGAAGTATATCATTTGCATCTTATTCTATCGTCTCGTTCAGTTACTGCTTGTATTTTCATCTTTCCCACATCTTTGCGTCAACTATTGTAGGACTTTATACTCACCTTCAATCTTTTTTTCTCCTAATTCTATTTTAAAATTATAACTTCATTGTATAAATGTTTGGGCTCGATACCTGTTACTCTCTTTTATACTTCACGCCCTACAGATATTCTGAAGGTGTGTGTGTGTATATATATATACTTGTATAAATGAACACATACAAATTAGCCGTGGACATATACGAATAAGCATGCGTACACACACACACACACACACACGCACACACATATATATATATGTGTGTGTGTGTATGTATATATATATATACATGCATGTACGTATGCATGTACATATAAATATATATATATGTATGTATGTGTATATATATATATGTACACACACTCATACATATATATGTATGGATGTACGTATTCATGTATATATACATATATATATATATATATATATATATATATATATATATATATATATATATATATGTGTGTGTGTACGTATATATACATACATACCTACATACCGACATACATACATACATACATATTTATGCAGGTACGAGAGCTATATATTGACATATTTTATGCGAAATAAGATACGCTTTTATGTATAGAAATAAATATATCTAAATTAGGATATAGATATTGAAGAATAATGCCCTATATAATGTTGTCTATCTTCGTAATGTTTCTACGCTTAATGCTTTTTAGACGTCATACATTGCGAGGAAGATGCTAAAGCAATTTTACGATTTTTAAGCTCATTTATATCGAAAGTATATTGGCACTTCTTTCAATAAAATATCAACATGTTTTCATCTTTTTTTCAGTAAACAAGTTATCATTTTATAAATGCTACTTTTAATATGGCAAAAAAGAAAACACAACAACACATAAACACGGCAATGAATCTACTTTTCACTTATGCTATTTTTTTTAATAATTCCTCGCTATTAACACATGGAGCCACCATTCTTCAGATAATGTCACTGTAATATTTCATACTTCCTTGTTAATTTAATATTTTTATATTTCAGTATTTAATTTTAGTATTACGCCACAAACAAAAGGAGTAGTAAAGTAAAAATGATATGGATGAGAAATTAGATAAGGAGTATCTGAAGGGAGAATCGAAGTTCTATAGGCATTTCCTGCTATTAATTTAAAATTCAGAAAATATTTCCAATCTGTGAATCTTTAATTATGTATTAGCAGGCGAATGAGTTGCGTTAGAAATTGCAAATTAAAGTTGATAGTTTATATACAAGCGAAGAACATAAAAGAAGTGAGTTAGTTTAGACAGTCATATTTTGAAAGTAAGCGTGTCATAAAAATGGATTATCGGCGTCGAAAACTAAAAGAAAAAATAACAGCAGCCAATCAAATAACGAAGCTTGTGAAAAGAAAGTATATACATTTGAAGAAAATATTAAAGGCCTCATAATACATTTTAATGTGTTTTTTTTTATTCTGTCTCTATATTTATGAGATTTGTTATTACTAAAGCAGTGAAACTATGTGAGTCTGGAAGACAATATAGTGGCGAGTGCTGAAATACTATGATTGGTTATAAAGTTTACTCCGTGTATTTTTCACACTAAGAAATTGCTGTTTATAAAAAAAATATTGCTACTAAAAATAATGGGGGAAAAATCTATACCGATGAAATATTACGCTAAATATAAAATTGTGTCGTTTATCGTAAGACTAATCATTAATATCAGACTTGATATTCTTTATATCGTTTCTGTGTGGGGCATATTGCTGCCAACAGATAGCAAGCACATGTTACTTATGTTTTATGCAAAAGCACGTGTTATTCTATAGAAGGTGAATGTGTATATGCTGTTATTTCCTTTTTTCTAACAAAGCAACCCTGGTTATTTGTGAAGATAATTGAATAACTTACAGAAATGCTCCATTTAAAATTCCGGCATGAGCTGTGAATGATAGCTGAGAACATAACTACAATTTATACACATTAATCCAACTGCCTATAAAGCATACATCGTACATGGGTGCATACGTGTAAAATACTTAATGAAGACAGCGGCAAACTAAAACATTTCGCTGTTTTATTGTCTTGGCATAATTTGTCCACGTATTCAGAATTGGATTTTAAAAATATGAGACAGAAATTTCCCTTTCAGAAATAAATATAAAAGAAATTAATTTCCGTCACTCATCCATTTATCTGGAGACTGGAGCTTATTTAAGGTTTGAGGGATGGCTAGTAAACAAATTTTTTAAATTATTTGAAATAGTTTTACAAGAGCATGATACTAGGATGTCATTAAAATTCCGTTTCTGAAATACGGATAAGCATAATTTCAAGGAGAAGACATGTTGTGTGAACCTTTAATATGTGAAAATAATTGCTAATTAATTTACTATTAAACAATATACTTCTATCGTGAAAAACATTAAGTTCGAATTTTTGTACAAGGCCTGCAATTTGACGGGGTTGTGTAAGTTGATTACATCGATAACGAGTGTTCAACTGGTACTTTTATAGACACCGAAAGGATGAAAGCCAGTCAACTACTGCCGAATTTGAATTTACAACGTGAACATAAACAAAATATCGTTAATCATTTTATCCGGCATGCTAACGGTTCTGCTAGCTCGCTGCCTTTTCCTATTATTGTCTGGCCAGTGATAAAATGATGAACTACAGCATAGCTGGTTTTTAATTTTTCAGAAATACTGAAAATAGTAACTACACCAAACAGCAACATTTACTGACTGCCTATCTCTATTTTTATATCGGCAGCTAAAAAGAATACCATAAAGCTATCGATCTATGGTGGCAATTAAAAGAAACGCATAAATTTTAATATCACAGGTTCCATTTTTGTTTGCACCGAAAAACAATCAAAAGTTTCTATAATCACTGGAAGGAGAGGATCACTATATCGTAGGCAACGCAATATATAAGTATATGTGAGAGTGCTTATATATATATATATATATATATATATATATATATATATATATATATATATATATATATATATACACGTGTGTGTGTGTGTGCGCACAGTATGTCATGATATGCTTTGTAAGCATGGAACGTAACTAGTAAATAATTGATCTGTGACATGGAGACGTGCAATTTACTATTATCATCTTGGTTCGCGTCTTGAACAAATTGTAGTTGTATGCGGGTGTTGATGTTGTATAACAACTTCTGCTGAGGAATTACTTGGATTCTTACATTGTATATGGCATGCGTCTTGCTGAGTATTGCTCCAATCACTTTCGACTATTTGTAACAAAGTTATTTGTACAAGTGAAACCTTTACGCTTCATTTTGATGTAGACGACTGAATAGAGTGTTTCATAGACACATAAATGCTTGCTTTGTGAATTAGAAGTAAAATACATACACATTATCTATATTATTTACTTTATACACATTCGACGGATATTTGTCCTTATCTTGTTTGTTGTTAACAAAGTTTCGGTTGATATACCATCCAGCCCTCTTCAGGTGTCTTGCGAAAATTTCGAACCTGGGTTCTCATTCCTAAGGTATTTTTTGATGTTATTATTATTATTATTATTATTATTATTATTATTATTATTATTACTATTATTATTGTTCAGGTCACTGCTTGGAATCGAACTCGGAATCTTGGGGTTAGTAGCCCGCGCTCTTAACCGCTACGCCATATGATTCCGAGTTCGATTCCAAGCAGTGACCCGAACAATAATAATAATAATAATAATAATAATAATAATAATAATGATAACATCGAAAAATACCTTAGGAATGAGAACCCAAGTTCGAAATTTCCCCAAGACACCTGATGAAGGCTGGAGGGTATATCAGCCGAAACATTGTGTTAACAACAAACAAGATGAGGACAAATATCTGTCAAATGTAAATAATGCAAATAATGTACATAATTCCTCATCTCTTAAATATAGAAATGTAAAATACATACAGTTTTCTTCCAGACATTTCCCGTTTAGGACATACTAGAAATACTTGCCGTGAAATCGAAACTGAACTGATATTGAAGTGAATATCTGAACTGTTCGAAGATATCTCAATCCAATGTGTGTGTATGTGGAAATACACTCGTGTCTCTAAAGCCTGTTTATTTCTTTTTTTTTTTTTTTTGCTTTTTGTGAGGGTGTGTAAAATTGTATGGATAAATATTCGCAACTATGGGACCTATTTACACGTTAGTTTAATAGCTCAACGAAGATGCATAATTCGCTTATACTGTACAAAGTTATATGTAAAGAACTTCAGCAGAATCATTTCACAGTGTTTAAGCTGGAGCCTTCTTAATTGAATCTAGTAGAGAGCATGGCGTGTACATGCGTTTATAATAACTGAGGAGTAATTTTATATCGGTGGACAGCCTTGTTATTATTTATCGGAAGACACGCAAAATCTTTTATATTCACTTACGTTTATTTCATTATAGTATTGCATGTTTCATACTTTATGGATAATAGAACAATACAACAGTTTTCGTGCGTCCTTACAAGGCTAGAATAAGTTGTCTTCCGCCGTATAATTGTAACATTAATAAAAAGCAATGTGTCAGATTAAGTGACTTGCAAGAAAGAGAAGTACAATTCCGAAACTTGAACCACGGAGAATGAAATGTAAAGTTAATCATTGAATCGTTTAAAATTAGAAAATAATGTAATGTAACCAAATATTGGCTTCAAATTTTAGTACAAGGCCAGCAATTTCGAGTCTGGTGATAAGTCGATTTCATCAACCCCAGTACTCGACTGGTACTTATTTTATCGACCCCTAAAGGATGAAAGATATAGTTGACCTCGGCGTAAATTGAACTTAGAACGTGAAAATGGACGAAATATTGCTAAGCAGTTTGGCCAGCGTGTTACTGATTCTGCCAGCCCCACCGCCTTAATATAACTAAATATGAGAATCTTTTACAACATCCTGTTATGACTTATTCATATTAATTAAATACATGTTCCATTTGCTGGCGAGTAACAGTTATAAATGTTGTGCCTTACAAATGTGACAATAATAGTAATAATAATAAAAATAATAATAATAATAATAATAATAATAATAATAATAATAATAATAATAATAATAATAATAATAACATCAAAAAATACCTTAGGAATGAGAACCCAGGTTCGAAATTTTCGCAAGACACCTGAAGAAGGCTGGATGGTATATCAACCGAAACTTTGTTGACAACAAACAAGTAAAATCGTAGCATTGTTTGGTGTATTACATATCAGACAAATGTGGAAATAGTAAAGAGGTTTAAATCGTTTTGTAAGTATAAGTAGTAGAAGCTCAATTATTTACGTAATTTATGCATATTTCTTTTTAATCTCTTGTTATTTAATGATAATATCGTGGCTATTATTGCCTTCGTAAGAGTATATCTAAAACAACATGTTAACATGTGTGCATCCTTGGGATTATACACGTAATTCTTGCGATTTCAGTAAAATCAGTGAAATTAGTAAGATCATTGGTTTGCGGGTTTAATGCTTGCAACAAATACTTCATTTCGTCCCAAGCAAATGTTCAGGACGGATATGTCTTGATACCATTAGACATCCTCGTGGGGAGAGATAGATAGATAGATTGAGTGATAGAGAGAGACAGCGAAAGAGAGAGGGAGAAGTGAGAGAGAGGTGAGAGAGACAGGCAGATAGACAAACAGAATAAGTAAATAAATACATTATAGGGTACAGAAATAATAGAAGGAATTAAAGAATAATTATTAAGCATTATACAACACTGATTAATTATTCAAATTTTATAACGAACTAAATTTGACACATATGATACATCAGGAGTTGTTATTGTTTAATATCATTGTAAGACAAGTTCGGTTATTTGAAGAATATTGTTGGTTATAGATAGTATTTCAAGTGCATTTGAAATCAGATATCTTCAGTCGTTTGTAATCTCACTGTCTTGTAAACGCTTCTTGTAAACGCCTGTTTCCATGATAATGTTTCTCATTAAGCAATCGAGTCCTCAGTTTCACTGTGTGTGTCTCTAATAATCCTTTGTATTACAAGCACAAGGACTGGAATTCGGGGGGAGGGGTTACATGGACTCCAGTGTGTAACTGGTATTTATTTCATGAACCCCTAAAGGATGAAAGACAAAGACGACCGCGTGTGTCTCTAATAATATTCATTTAGTTGGGCGCCGTTCTATTTCACATGTGGTTTGGATGTCTGTAAAGTAAACATGCGCAATAGCTTGATGTTCAGCATGAAGATAGTATTCAGCAACACAAAGGCTACGTGTATGATCCATTAAGTTCGTCAAGGAAACCAAGTCGGGAAGAACATAAAGAGTTATCTACAAACTGGATACTGAGCCTGTATACATGCAACAGTGTGAACTTCACTAAGGCCACACAAGACAAGCCAGATGTGTCAAAATCCGTGCTAAATTAAAGCTGCCATACACGGGTTCAATACTCCTATACCGAATAAATATCTTGGTTTAAATCTCGGTTCAGTCAACGCTGTCGCTCATGGGGTATACTACCGTTACATGCTAAAGGGAATTACATTTTTTATAGCTCTAATTCTCTTTAATATCTCGATTTCATCATTTGGGCATTTGAACGTTATATGCAATTACTATACGTGCGTTTAATGTTCTTTTATAATATATACAATCACCTAGGAATAGTTAGATGATTATAAAAATCAATAGAACTAAGATGTTTGTCTTTTTTCCTACTTTTCTTAACATGAAACCAATAGTAGCCTTAGTTCACAAATAAAGAAATTATACCCACCAATGCAGTGTTGCAGGGTTGAGCACTCATTTTCATCGTTCGACATTTACGCATATATATATATATATATATATATATATATATATATATATATATATATATATATATATATATATATATTTACTTTATACCATGTTTTCGAATTAGTATCTGGAAATTTGAAGACACCGAGTTTGGAAGAATTTCGTAATACTTAGTGGAGCAAACTACTCTCCTTTTAACAGTGACAAACTCACACATACATGTGCAAATACACACACACTCATGTATATATGAACGTGTGCATGCATTTAGGTTTTTAACAAAATATTGAGCACTCAAAAGTATGATGTGTAACTACATTAATTTGTGAAAGATATCGGTGGTAAGCCTCTATATAGAGCGGTTGTTAGCCCTAAGCATGCATGGGCATAGCATGCAAAATATTCATTCTTTGATGAATATCATATATATTATATATACTTTACAATATGATATATATACTTTACAAAAGTAAGCTCCCTCGATGCATATTACCGTATAATAATACATTTAACTCTTAATACGAGGGTTTGACTCAAATTAAATCATTACAAATTCTAAACCACTATACAAAAGCTATCATATATCATTGTATAATTAATCGAAGATAAAATCCTCCAATGTGTTGTCGTTATTCTTAAAATTATATATCATTAATATATAATCTATTATAAATCAATTATTCATTTGGAAGCCATCTGTATTTTCGACTTTAACGTCATTCTTTTTCCTATTTTGTTTTTTGCGAAGCAATAATCGGAATATGGTCTTACTAGCTTTTATTTTGGAAAATATCTTAAGTTGAAACGCTGATAGACACGCTAACCAAATTTGCATTTCATTGGTTACTATGCGTATGTGTGGATATGGATATATGTGTGTTCCCGTCTGCAGAATACGAATGTGCTTATGCGTTTGTGTGGGTCGTTAAATGTTTATGTATATGTATTCTTGTACGTCTATTTATTGGTTTTTTTACACTCCAGTAAATTCAACGGAGTTTTAGCCTGATCTTCCACTAACACTAACCTTCATTATATATCTCGTTTTACCCTTTCATCTATTCTCTATCAAGCAACATTAAACTTTTTTTTATCTTCTTTTTCTGCAAATAATTATTTTCATTACAATCTTCACTTCGAGCTCGGGTTTTGCTTCTTTAACTCTGTTTTCGTACATATCTTTATATTTTGTTTCCTGCTTTTACTTATTGATATTAGTTAGATTCTTTGTCTTCTCTTTATCTATGTTTCTCTCCTCCAAAGTTATTATAATAGAGTATTTAATTCAAAAATGGTTATTAACCTTGCAAGAAGAAAGATTGTGTAATTCAGCATATAACTGGCGTAAATTCTGCTCCAGTAGTCTATTCATAAAGTCCTATTTGTTCTTTCTTTATTACACGCACGCTACATAGTTTTCAGTCGATAACACTGCCCATAGAAACTCATTGGACTTTGCATGCTAGCCATTGGTTTTCTCTTCGTTAACACGCATCAGAAACCAGTTCTTAACATAAACCTAGGCTTCCATCAAAATAAAGAAACAAAATATATTCCAAAATTAGGAAACACATTCTAATTTTCCTTTCAATCCATTTCCTTTTAAATGATGGAAAAAGAAAATAGTCAAAAACCACTTGTGCAGTGAGATTTGGATAAGTGTTCGTGATGGCGTTCATAGAAACAATTTCCGTTTCATTCAATATATAATTTGTTATGTTATCAATGTGGCATGCCCGAATTTGAATCTTTTTTGTAGATCTGTAGCCCACCTATTTATTATTCAGCTCTACTTTGTCTATTATTCTCCTAGCCAACAACGCAGCAGTACAGAGTAATTAAACATAATTCTAATGAGCTAATGATTCATTATTAGATGGAAATGGGTGTATATTTATATACATATACATATATATATATATATATATATATATATATATATATATATATATATATATATATATATATATATATATATTCCTCGGTAGGCATCCAGGGTTGCCGAATGCACAGACACACACATACACACACACAAGCGCGCGCGCACAAACATATATATGTTTATACATATCTATGTAAATACACACACACATGTATGTATGTACACGTGGCTGCATGGTAAGTAGTTTTCTTCTCAAACACATGATTCCTGTGTCAGCTTCAGTACGTGGCTCCTAAGCTTCGGACCGATCAAAGCCCTGTGAGTGGAATTGGTAGGTAGAATCTGAAAGAAGCCCGTCGTATTATATGCGTGAATATATACATGTATCTCTCTCTCCCTCTCTCTCTTCCTCTCTCTCCCTCTCTCTCTTCCTCTCTCTCCCTCTCTCTCTTCCTCTCTCTCCCTCTCTCTCTTCCTCTCTCTCCCTCTCTCTCTCCCTCTCTCTCTCCCTCTCGCCCTCTCTCCCACTGTACATATATATATATATATCCATTTGTGTATCTCTCTCTCTCTCTCTCTCTCTCTCTCTCTCTCTCTCTCCAGTCAATTAAAAAACAGAATAAGAAAAAAGCAAACAAACGTTTTGGCGTGGTACAAGCAATGCATCATTAAGACACTCACAGAAGGAAAAGAGTAGAAGTACGATAGAGAGAGAGAGAGAGAGAGAGGGAGAGAGAGGGGAAAATAAATCCATACACACGCACACATCTTTTATATTCCACCAGAGAACGTATAATTGAGAACAAAAAGAAAACGAATTGTACAATATCCTACGTTGATCTGAATAAAAAATATCATATCAGCCTTAGTCATTTGTAAAGTTACAAATAGTAAATTACAAAGACCTATGATAAATATTATGTTATTTCAACGGTTGTCACTATAATTTTATTCACGCAAAACCATGGCAGTATAATTAAGTTATTTTTTCTTTTACAATGATCAATTCAATTTCATTTACAATTAGAATCTATTGTTATTGTACACATAAAATCCCATTCGATATTGTTATCTTTTGTGTTTTTAGTTTTAGTTGCATTGGAGTACTTTAACTCAGGTACAATATTGTTCCATTTAACTTGTACAATACAATGTGGTTATATAGAAATGGAATGTACTGTAACATTTTATAATGCAAGCAGAATTTCCTGAAAAAAAAAAAGATTGAGATTTTATAATCGTCATCAATTTGGACAGACGATCGTTGTTTTTCTTGTTTCCTTTTATTTTTGTTACCACATTGCATCTTATTTGTGTCACTATTTTTTGTTAATTGTACTTCTTTCTTTAAAATATCTTAGTCATTACATTACACCATTGAATTAAAGATACATGAACATACAAATAACGTTATACGTTATTTGTATGGCTTAACGTTTATAACGAAAGTAAATTTGAACGGAGACAAGAAGCGAAATTTGTTATGTTATTAGTAAAACAAAATAATGGGATTTACTGATTGTGGCCTTGTCGCATGAATTTGAACCATCGATGTTTCGGATTGAGCATTCTATACTCCTACTGCACTAGAAGTGAAAAGTTAAACAATAAATAAATAAATAAATAAATAGACGTACTAACCCAAACAATAAAAAAAAAACAAGAATATGTTTTTTCTGCGAGAACTTTTCTACTAACTTTTGTAACTTCCTTGTATTGCTTATACAGTTTTGTATGCTGTTTCTTGATTAGTTTCTCATTAGTAAGAGAGCCCTCCTTTCACCAATAAACAACAAATTTAGCATCAAAGATGAGATTAGTCGAAGTTACTAAGTATATGATGCTAATCATCTGCAATGTAACTGTAAATTTATAGTTACTTTGCAATTCATTTTATAAAAAAATGTGGATTTGCGTGTAAGGAACATACAAAAATATATTAAGAAATTCCTGACCGGAAATCCAGTCAACCTAGCGATGACTGCTGAATAATTGGGAACAGTTTTGAAGCAGCAACTATCTCATATTGAAGCGGCTCAAGTGCTACTAGTCGAGAACTCGACCAAGTGAATGGTGTGTTATTCTTTAAGTCACTGATTCAGTTTTCATTGACACGATTATAATTGCATCACGGGGTTCTGTTATGACCCTGTTGATTTCCCCTTTATGATTCAATGGATTCGATGTCTTTTCAAATCGAACTGAAGCCCCAAGAAATGCATGACGAACCCAGTTCCTCTTGAGGAAACTTGGTACCTGAGATTGCATATGATATTTCATTCTACCCAAAAATGCAAGAAATTTAACTTTGGACCAAACCGCCCAATAACAGCCAGAGATCTTTGACGAGCGTTTATCGTTGTTCAGTATTCGATATCAGTATGTGAAACTGGTTAGGCTGAAATATGATTATATTACTCAGTCGATTTCGAATGGAAACAGTTCACGTTACCGATCATGAAAGAAGACCATTTTAAATGCTTAATTTTTATTTGCAGCTTACAGTCACATACCAACACTGACGAGCGTATTCGATTATTGAACAAAACTGGACAATCTCCAGAAATGACCATGCAAGCAATTACACATGAGTGCCAATACCTGCCACGTCTTAAGCACAACACACATTGGAGCACTTACCATCCACGTAAAGCTTTAATATCACGAGAATAACTTCCCGGATGTCTCCATATCTAGTAGGCACTGAGAAATGAAACCCAGCATCAGTCTGCTGGCGTCGTAGTGAATGAAATTACGTTCGGTGGTGTCCATAGAAGACGCGCAAGTGTTCAGTGTGCAAATGACGTGGACACCATGAAAATCAGTGCCGAGCAAGGAAGTTCAGTGGAACACAAATTGAAAATCAGAGATCGAGCAGTCGTCAGCGATAATCAATCAATTCCGCAACCTAATACGGTATTTGTAATTATTGGTTGTAATTTCGAAGCACATCAGAAATATGTGAAATTAAGAAGGAACGAGAAAACGATCAGTTTATAACTGGACACAACATTAGGCATCACAAACGTGTCACCTTATATCTGGAAAGCTATTGATTAAACCAAGTAGAAGCGAACCACAGTGGTAGCCAGAGATAAATCAGGAGGTAAGCATACTCTCTTTTATTTGCTTCTTTTTCTCTGTATTCGAAACATATGCGTGCCATATCAGACAAAATGGAACACTTGGAAGAATGATATTGACCTAAAATCTTTCAGTATCTCATCTGTGACGAACACAATCGTAACAATCTTCTTGGCATGTCGCCACTTTTTGAGTAGCCGCCATCGTGTCTTCTGTACTTAACTACATTTCATGTATTTGATATACAACTGGTTCATGATACCTAAATCGGGAGCATTCTTGTTGACGTTTTTACGCAAGACTTCTATAGGCAAATGATTCTGAGATTTTAGATTTTCTTTAAATCAGATGCTTTAAATTTCCATTTGAAATTATTTGTATTATTATTAGTCAACATATAAGTGTATTAAATACGAGGAAGGAAGAAGACAAATCCACTGAATACATTAACATAGTATTGACTGCTCCATCAAATATTGCTCCTGTTAACAATTTGCCACTGTAAAATGTATTTACCTCTATTAGTGTTGGTACGGAACGTCTGGAATCTATGCCAGAATCAATGCCTCTGTCAAAACAAACTTTTTTGTCGCAACGAAAATCAATATTTTACAAACAACATGAACAGGTAATATTGCAAAAAGGTGGCTGGATAATACAGGGAGAGAAGTAAAATGACACCACTTAATAAATAATATAAACTATTTCTTGTTTTCTTTAAATCTCTATTGTATTTAACCTTTCGCAATGTTAATTTTATTTCCTAGTTTAGCCATGGTAAACTATATTTGAATCATGCACCCGATTCACATTCTGAAGCTAAGTTTTGAGTCCCGAACAAAATGTATGGGATTTGTATTACGGGAAGAAAACAAGAAGTATAGAATTTGTTTCCTTGCCTGATTCATGGAAGGTAGAAATTAAGGTAGGAAGAAAGGTGACAGTTTCGAGGAACATCAGAGAGGAGTGAGATCAGGGACTGATTTCCTCGAATGCAACAATAGATTTTTGGTATAAATGTCACCAAATTAAATAGAGCTGTGCAGAATATAAATAAGAATCAAATATAAAATATCTGATGAAGATTGGATAGTTTGTCCTAATGCAAGAGTGTCAAGATTGGTTGGTAAGATAAAAGGAATCAGGAAAGAGATGTGTATTATATCTCATATATTTATGTTTTTACTGACAACAAAATCTTGAAAGTATTGAGTAAAAATTAGTTCTCCGCGAAGGAACACTATTGCGTGCTTGTGTGTGCGTGTGTGTGATTTTGTTTTTTGTGTGTGTGTGTATTTTCCTGCGAATTATGGGAAGGGTTTTGAAAGATTAATGGTATTTCATATTTATTGATTTATCACTGTTTATGGCCATACACAACTGAAAGTCGAGAAATATAAAACATAACCAAAGACGTGTTTACTTTAGTCGATTTCTGAAGTTGGATACTATTTGACTGTTTGTTTATTCGATTATAAATTACAGAGATGTTTTCGTTACCATTCCGTGATGATACGTAAACAGGCTGGGCAGCTTTAATGTAAGATTTATGAGAAATTCTTCGAAATAAACACATCTACTGGAAATCTAATCAATTATTCCACTGTAAACAATAATATCCAATTATACTGCCCAAAAACAACGACGTTTTAACATAGAGCAAATTGTGTTGATTCAGACATGCAGTGTGTAACTAATTCGAGAGAGGTACAATCTTGTATAAGATTATTTTACTGTATCCATGCAATCAGTGATTTCACTCATATATGTGTATGTTGGTGCGTATGAAGCATGTACTGTATGTAGTTCTGTAACCTATTCTCTATGAAATTCTTATGTAAATGTTTCATTGGAAAACACCAGCAGAGAGCGGTTTTACACAATATATATACAGTTTCTAGAAAGTAATTGTACTAATATAAGACATCTGATGTTTTAATAACGTGTGATACATGCTTCAGTTGACATGCATACATGCTCTGGTACGTCTCGAAAATATATGATGTGATTAGATGCTTGTCAATATGTGAAATGACATGAATGTCGTTTTTGTACTATAGAGGCCAATTATGCAATATATTCTTTAATTCACTTCTTTGTCTTCGAAATCACAGGCTGAAATAGAACAATGTAAACACATTTAAGCTTGACAAAGTACTCCCAGGCAATGATGGTACATCTGACTTGTAGCTGGACTTCAAGCAAGCGTTAACTAACTCTTCAAATTACATTGTATGATCTGAAAACAAAAGTACACACGATATTGTTCTTCTAATTATATTGTACTAGAATTTAAAAAAAAGGAAAATGTGCTCCTTGATATAATGTATATAAACATAAAGTTGACGAGACGATTTTGGCGTGTAATTACTGAACAATTTAGAAAACATATAATCGTTGATGCGCCTTGGACAATGTGATAATGCACTTGTACTTCCATATAAATTCAAAATTTCAAACTGCATATTGTTTTATTCGTGGGAAAATGTTTTGATCAATATTATTATCAAGAATGGATAAAGCACCATCAGAGTAGGTAAACATTGCAAACATTCTAGAAGCGAGGTTCGTCTTTTCATGGATAATATATCTGTACATGCATATTGTATTTTGATGCTTGCTGAGAGCAACAGAAAGTTATTATAGTAGACCTTTGCAAAACGATTTGCAATGTCGGAGTTACGTTCAATACAATACAAGTAATCGTTAACGACTAGAATAAAGGTATTAATATGCTCATGAAACAGGTGAATGTGAGATATAATTTAATTGCACCATGCTAGTAACGTATGATAATATGAAATGTTACAAAACATTTTGAACGGGAAATGCACCATGTGCCTGATGAGAGTGAGCACGGCTAAGTAGTTCGCTTCTCGATTACGTGAATTATGGTGTGATCAGACAGCACGTTGGGTAATTATCTTCCGTGTAATCTCTTGTCGACTAAAGCTTTGTAAGTATAATATGATTTACAGAAATATAATTGGGAGCCTGTTGGAACCTGGCACCAGTCCTGCTTCTCCTTACTTCAAAGGTTTGAGAAAATCGACTCTAACACCGGAACCAACTTCGTGCAAGCCTTGAAGCACGATGGCAAAGCGCTGCTCCTCTGAATGGAAACCTTACCTGGCATTGTTGTTTTGAGGCACGAAGCAAAGCAGTCCTTGGCCTCCACTCAAGAGAACACATGGTAAATGACCGACAGTCACTCATTTGTTGTTCACAACAAGAGAATCCATCATATATATATAGTTGTGTTTCATTGGAAACACGACTAGATCTCATAATGCAATGAGACGGTTGCATAGCCAAACACTTGCAAGCCTGGAGAACTATGCTAGCGAGAAGTGATGGCAGTGTTGGTGTTACGTGTAGCGATATAATAACAGCCATTAGAATAGCGCTGTGTATCTGGTTGCTAGAAAAGACGAAAGTATAGCACATCCCCTGAGCTTATCATGGAGTATATAAAATAATCACATTTATTCAACTTTGCACTATATACAGTACATTAACCTCCAGATACTTCCAGAAACCAAGATTAATCAACTAGTTAATTAGAATTAGTTAACATCATGTATGTTTTCACTTATTTCAGATATTAGGTGTTGTATTTACTAATCATGTCCACTCGAATCTTTTAATCTAATTTCACAGTCATTATCTTCACTTTGGCTATTAGCTTTTCTCATTTAGTAAGTGCCAGCTTGTATAACATCGTAAAGTTACGGTAACATTTATCAACTACTTTAGAGATTGTAATATCAATTAATATTCTAATTCATTCATCTCGTATGTCTACCATTTACATTTGGCGAAAGGTAAGTTAATAAGAATACTGAATTTTGGTAAATATATTCTTTTCATTCTTTTTATAATGTACAAGATATCAAAAGCATCAAATTCAAATGTTTATCATGTTGGGATTCAGAAGAAAATATTCGAGTACACAGCACTCGATAAGTATATATTCGCTGTTGCTCATCTAGTAAACAACTATTTCAAAATTCAAATGAGATATATTTAACCTCAAATGTGCATGTATAATCAGGCATAACCTGTTGTACTTACATGCAATAAACAACAAAAGCTATTAAGCAATTGATACGAAATTAGATCGTTTAATAGAAACTGTCTGACATTAACACCTAGAAGCTACACATATTTTTTATTTCACTGATCAAACTTCAATTAATTCCAAGTCAATAATTTCGTTCTATTGGCAATATAATTTCAAGATTATGAAATAAATTATGAGCTGCTGTAATTACATACTTTAGGTTAAAATATTTCATAGCGATAAATTTTAAACTATTGACAGTTTTGAATTTAAAAATAATTGAAATACTTTATTGGTTAGATAGTTAATATTGTCGTTGTGTACATGTATGCGTACAAATCTGTGTTGTTGCATATCTGCTAAAAGATGGTTGTGTGTTCAACCGTTTAGTATATCATATATCAAGTATAATACGTTACTTGATGACGTTCACTTTATGCTAATGTAATTTGTTTCAGGCACTTCTATGAAAATTGCAATTCGTTTGAGAAATAAAACCGACAGTGCCACATAGTGCACGTATACTGCATGTGTGAGTGATCTTGTTTCATTAAATATAGGACTGTGTTCAAGTTTTAGTTTTCGTATTTGAGATTTTTGGTATTTTCTTAGTTTCTTCTTGCAGTTGGTATTCCATATTTTAAGACACTCAGTCTTATTGTAAGGAACTGAATATATTGGGTGCCTATGTTTCTTAGACACCCGATGAAATCATGTAGATTCCTATCAAATGTTTCTTGACTATCAGTTGGTACGTGCAGAATTATATGTCGCCATCAAAGTTTGGGTGCTGGATTCTTTTGTCCCTTGTTTGCAAGTTCACTGTATTGTGAGAGGGGTATGGTTTGTATAAGTATTCTTTTTGTATAAGTATTCTTTTTTGTAGAAGATGGTATCATGTGTGTATATGTACTTCTGTATGTATTCAGCCTTTGAATAGTATTCACTACTTTGTGTGGAATATAGATGGTCTGATCAATAAGTATCAATACAGTTACATAGTAACGAAGCTAAAGCACGCAGAATGATGCCACTTGGCTCAGATTGATGTTGAACTTATCTATGCAGGCGCACTATGTTATAACATTCGAGCTCACTTCTACTCTTTACAGCAGTGACTGGAAGGAAGGTGTGTAGCGTATGATCGCCGCATTGACCAAGACAGAGAAAGTTGATAAAAGAATCAGCATCAAATTTTGCCAAAATTTCGGCGATACCCGCTCAGAGGCCTACGCAAGGTTACAGAAAGTGTATGGAAAGGAGTGTATTAGCCGCACATAAGTGAACAAGTAGTTCAGACGTTTCTAAAATGGCCGAAAAAATGTCGATAGTGAAGAACATTCTGGGAGACCAGCAGCCAGGAGAACTGAGAAAAACATCGCAGATGTGAATGCGGCTTTGATGGGAGATCGTCGAATCACCATCCATGAGTTTCAGAGGATGTGCAGATTAGTTACAGTTCAATTCAGTCCATTATCACTGAAGATATGGGTATGAGATGCATGACTGCCAAGTTTGTACGAAAACCGCTTTCAGCTGACCACAAAGACACTCAGCTTTCAGTTACACAAGATCTCCTTGATAGTATCGAGAACAATAAAGACTTTGAAAGCGGTCATAATAGGTATTGAATCGTGGATCTATGGCTATGACTCCGAAACAAAGGCTCTGAAGAGATCTGCCAAACCATTTGGCAAATTGAAACGTGCGTAAATGACTAATTACATAAGCTCCTCAACGACTCATTATTACATAACCTCCACATAATAAAACAATGGCTAACTAGCCCAACCGAATTGCTTCTTCTTGTATTTGTTGCTCCATTTTCCACATAAATATAATTATAAACTACGGTTTAAACAATAAATTACCTGCCGCTGGATGCCCTCTAACCAAGACGGTACCCACACAAGTAATTCCCAGGAGTGCCTCCGGATTTAAACATACCCTGGTTGCTTGGATACTTCAGACTACCCCTGAAAAATTGAAGCAATCCTATCATTTACCTATTTATATATATATATATATATATATATATATATATATACATACATACACACACACACACACACACACACACACATATATATATATATATATATATATATATATATATAAGTTTATATTGTATCTATACACATATTCACACTGACATATGTTACAGCCTAAATATATAACAGTATTCGCACACACGCACACACACACACACACACACACACACACACACACACACACACACGTGTGTATGTGTGTAATGCATCTGTATATGTGATGGCCGAAGGTTCGAACAATTCTTTCTCTATTTTGGTGGTATTACACAGAGTACAGATTTGCCAAAACATTTCCAGCAGATTCTGTGGGGTTTTATTAATCGTAGCTCCATTTTGAAAATGAGACAGAATATAAGTGATGTTAAGCTTTTACAATTACGCTCGAAATATTTAGTGAGCTGTGCAAAAACTGTTGCAGAGTTCGTGAAAGAAACGAAGAAATTTAGCCGTGATCTGTAGAAGCGCTCGCAGAAGTACGCCAATTATACGACTTTATGGAACCACATTATTGTATCTATAATTTTCAACAGCTGGGCGCCAGAAGTTGAATGCAACTTAAATTAGGTCTCTTGCATTAGATACAATTCCGAAACGACAGAGAATAAGTCAAGAGCTACATTATAGATTTTATATAATACTACCGTATAAATTATTCAAAACTGCCATAATACAAGTTGTGATCAGCTCATAGCGTTTCACTTTTATACCACTTCCAAGTTGAATTTTGTAGTTGTTTAAAGCGAAAGCACTTTTCTGAGTTAAGAATTGTGTCATACTACATTATACATTATTAACTCACGCTTGGATCTTCTATTTGCAAATGTATTCTGTAGCAGCCTCTTTTTGCAGTTATATATTACCAATGCGCTTACCTGCAGTTGTTAACTCTGTGCGTGCCTCTCATATTATAGTTATGAACTGCGTATTCGTAACTATGCATCTTAAATATCAATTGGTGACTTGCATATGTGTCAAAGCCCTTTCTTTTCGATATTTCCAATTTAGCTAAAACGAAATTACAAATACATTTACTGAGTCCATCTCCATAAGTCCTTGTAAAGATTGATTTCATTAGAAACGACATAAATATTTCAACAGATGTCCTTTTTATATTTTTTATACAGAAATATCTTTGCCTTTACAGCTTATCTCTAAGTCTAACTTATCTCTAACTGAAAAACGTGGTCACGTGGAAACACCTTGCTTGTACAAGAGTAGTCAATCAAAAAGTCCGTATGTCACACGCCAGTTGAATTTAGGGATCGTAAGGAGAAAATGCTCACTATTTCCAAGTATTCCTCTCAGCAGTTTTACCGAAAACTGTCCCACAACTGATGTGAAACGCCGTCTTTAAAGACCCACCGATTTGTATTCGTTCAGCGGTACCATTCGATATCATTCTAACTACGAAGTCATGTACTAATTACGAAGTCATGTAATTACGAAGTCATGTACATCTGACTTTGTATTTAAGCAAACAACTCCCTACTTCACATCACTTCTCTAACCAGATTTCACCATTTCTTTTCACCATATGCAATGGCTGCTTTTGTCAACTGCCTCCTGAATTTCTTTCAAGATGTTGTTTGGTTTCACGATGTTTGACACCAGCTCATGGCGATGATTGTTTCAATATAATTCCAATAGAACTCCTACATACAATTTCTACAGGACAGTATACTGCAATCGAGCCAGCATGTATACAGTCTTCCGGTAGCATTTCATACCGCTCCTCTTTCGTAATGTAATATACAACTATATTGTTTTTATGTGGAACAGTTCATTAAAAAAAAAATTGCTATTTTATTTCCTAACGCCATTTTGCTTCCTTCCTTGTTACTGGAAAGAGGCGTTCATACCGTAAAAGATCTGCTGCCCATCCCAAACTATGTCCCAGTTTCTTGTCGTTCACTCCTTTCTCCTGTTTTAGGTAACTGCTTTGACACTGGCGAACGAATGTGATAAAACACTGCCAGTTTCTGTGTTTTTGCAAGTATTGGCCATTTCCCTCTGCTTCTCATAACATCTTCTTTACACTTGATCATCCGTCGTTGCTGAGGTCTTTGTTACCGCTTCTCTAGATCTAACAGCCTCTGCGCTCTCCCTATATAATCGTTGAAAATAAGTTAAATGGATGATAACCAATAACTTTGCGGTAATTTTGAATTACTTTCCCTATATCCCTATGCTCAAGTGTTGCTATTATGTCATCAGTTTCTGTCTTTGCATTTGCTTGTAGTCTTGCCATCTGGCGGGTTGTCTCGTATTTCTACGGCATCGGACACCTTCGGAATCATCATTGTTTTCACCTTCCGTGCTTCGTAGATCGCAACAGTCGATATTAGTGGTAGTTGAAGAGGTGCTCTCTTTCAACGTAACGTTATACTGCTAATCGTTCGGGATAGACCAAGTCATTTCCTGATGTAAATACTGCATTTTTGTCCCGTGATCTCTAGACAGTGCTACTTAGTAAATGAACGAGAAGAAATGATATCGTGGGGTGAAAATAGACCAATCCGCAGACGTCAAATCTTGTATTTGTCCAGTAGTTTTGCTTTTAATACATCGTCGGCTTCTGTTCTTATTGGATAACGAGTCAGCATACCGTCACTCTAAATTTTTACCGTTGTGTCTTTAACCATTGGCACAGTTTCTCCTGCTATTGTGAACTTAACTTGTTGCTGCCAACCTTTGACAAATGTCAGTTTGTGTGATTCATTTCCTTTGAACTGAATTCTTCACCAAGTAATTAGTCCATCCAGTCTATCGAAAACTATCTGCATATCCATTTGCTCGCTTGTGAGCATTGTGATGTCACCCATGAATGCCTTCTGAGGTGATTTCACTCGAGCCATTTCTTCTGAGCAGTTTTGCTGATTTAAGTAACATCTGCATTACAAATACAAACCAAATGCAATTCACTGCAAATTTAATTTCAAGACGATGCCAGTCCGTTGTAAAATTGTGTCATGAATCTCATGTTGAAATTGTCAGTAGCTACTCAACAGTTCCTTAGTCTTCTCTGGTATATAAAAGAAGTACATTGCTTCTATCATCAATTTGTGTGGTGCACAACTATGAGCATTAGCCAGGCCAGGCGATAGAAGATTTAAATCTCTTCAAATACTTCTTCACGTCTTGTATCGCATTACAGACTCAAAATGCGCGTTCCACACACCCAACACTTCTACGTATTCCAGTCTGCTACATACCTACAGTCACATAGCCATTATTTTACAGAAATATAGTTTTATTCGCTTGAAAGGTGATTCATACAAATCTCATATACATTCATGACTGAAATTGGTCTGAATTGCCCAATCAGTTCAGCTCCAGCTTTCGTAAGTAAACTTCTGCCTTATCAGTCATAAACGATTTCACCTTGGCCGCACAACATTAGGTAGTAGATGGAGTGCATAACTTAATTGATTACAATGTTTGTACACTCGGTAGGGCACGTCATTGTCTCCTGGTGCGCTCTTCGCTGTTAATTCTTCACGCAGCAACGTACCTATCTCTTGATGAAATAACCCAACTAAAAACTGATTACTTGTTTGGTTAGGTGTTTCAAGCCGTCCACGAGTTCTTACTGTAGGCCTCCTGCACATGTCCACCCGATTCATTTGTTCATTTTACTTTACCACTCTTAACAAACATTCTTAGTAGCCTTATAATTATTCTTAAGAGACTGTTCTCAAGTGCGTTCATTCTTATTTTTCGTTGCATTTTACCACACTTTCTTGACATCTTTGTTCAGGACTAACACAACGTACCCCTCGGGTACCTTCTTTCCAATGG
>NC_142936.1:95982073-95989573 GCF_046866305.1 Octopus bimaculoides | reverse complement strand
ATACGACATATTAGACAAAGACTGTATTATACGAATCTTTGGGCGGTATATGTTTTATCAATATCAGAAAATGGAAATATGACAATTACATAGTGTAAACGATAATCTATAGTGAACCAAATCTGAAATCTTCTATTGATTGGCTTCTTTTCTATAATATATTCAGCAAAAATGTAATCACTAGTCTTTTAAAAGCATAGACAGTAAATAAGCAACAGCGAGAGATTGACAAATCAAATGTTTCCCTTTTCTTTGTGTAAATCTATTCGGGATGAAGGCGCGCGGCCAAGTGCCACTAGTTGTTTTTTTGCTCATGAACGTAAGCTTGTGGATTCAATCCGTAGACCGAGAAAAGATTTATATCCTCGAGGAAATCACTTCATTTCGTATTTCTTTATTCTAACGAGGTGTGATGAGCGATAGATGGGAAGTAGGCAACGTTTTTTCTCTCGATATTGTAATCGGCCAAGAGTGAGTCTAGATCTACACACCAGATCTTCAAACTCCTGTCACCATTGCAAATTACAGTTCATTTATACGCTTCCGTCTTTAAATTCTCATCTGCGCCACAATTACAACGTGTCTGCTTGCAAATATATGAGTAACTTAAACTTTTTGCAAAAAATGGCACTATGCGTTCCTTAATTGTTTTCGGTGTTCATAGAGCCGTGAAATGATACAATAGTACGCCTGTTTGGCCACATAATCCCAATTTATGGTCCAGCACTTTACTGGACGCAGATACTCCCCAAGTCAAGAGACCTTCATTCAGGCCTGTGTTGACAATACGTCCACCGTTACCTTTTACCAAACTCTTTCCAGCCACAACCGCAATCCAACGAATCTTCCACATTTCCATTTTTTCCGAATTTTCCATCCGGATCACCACTTCCCGCTTATTCTAACACTCCAACCTTCTCATCGTTTAAACACGCGCATGCTCTGAGTGAACTACTTGCTCGTATAGGATCTCGCAGTGTATCGGATCTCTTCTTCCATCTCTACTGGAACACATCTTCTTCCTTCATTAAGGTTACTTTCCTCACCAGATATAACCCCCCAACATTTCTATATAAGGGTCTCCGCCTGCATTTTAATCTCTCTTTTAATTCTGAAAATCCCACCCCCCTTTACAATCGCTCATAAGGTGAGAAGACCAATGGACGCTTAACTGATCGCTTGATCAAGAGCTTAAAGTACATCCCTCTTCATAAAATCACCTTGCCTCATTACATGCTGTGTTTGTTCAGCCGGTCACTGCACACACCATCTCTCCCTGTTCAATATAGACTGACAACAGTCTATCATTTTTATTCTTGAAATTTTAGTTTCTGATCGACTCTACCATGACAATTTGCATTGACACGCACATTATTTCCTCAACATTTGATGCCTCAGACACAGACACAGACACACAGACAGACAGACAGATAAACACACACACAGACACACACACACACACAAACATACACATACACAAACACACACATACACATGCACATACGCGCACACATCCTCAATATTGACACATTCATATCACTCCCATACCACGTCTATATAACACTACAATCAAGTCGCTTGCAATGAACATAATACATTTTATAAACTTGCACATAAATAGCATTTGCACACACATTGTACATACAAATAAATTATAATACTAATCGCACACCCATGCTTGAACATTTGCAGTAAAAAAAAACACTTAAGAGGATCATCGAAAACTGCTCAACAAATAATACATATACACACATACATATTGCAAGTTACAACGAGTTACATGCTCACACTCACACATACCTTCACTCCAAGACGTAGACTAAATTTATGGTCGCATGCACACAATCAGGATTTGCACGAAATAACTCACAGCTATTTTATGTATGACATTTCATCCCCTGAAAGTCACGTCCGTTCATTACAAATGACTTGACAAAACTACACATGTTTTTCTTATCCTCCTAACACCGTTCCAAATGCAAAGAAGTCTGAGAGGACATCTCGAGTTAACAGGATATTCTACAGCAGACGTATTCCATAGAATCATATTATTTACTCACTATCATTACTCCTCTACAAATACGAAGAATGTGCCATTTTTAGATTTTCTTTACGAAGGCGACGGAAATTTGAGGGTTAGAACTGATATTCACTTGGTTGATAGGGCAGAACCTGATCGCTCGACTCGAGAATATGAAAATATCAACATAATGTTATTCAGTGAATTATATTCAAAATTGTTTTAATGTATATATAATGACAGCGTATATAACAGCTTTATTTTCTCCTATGTATTTTATGGTGTGATAAACATTACACATTTGAGACGCCTCAGCAGTGATATATGTATCGGAATCTCTCTTATGTCCTCTTATTAACAACATCTAATGTTAACCTACGCTTATATAACTAATGTATATATCTTATAGAATTTCAATTATTTTATCACACGGTGAGATTTTACGCTTTATACATTAATACTTCAAGTTCTTCTATTCATTATATTTTCTTTATAATTCTCAGTTCACTGTGGTGTCAGTTTATCAACACATAGTAATTACAGAGAGTTTTACGGTTCCTAAGAATAAATCATATCGTCTTGCATTGAAAATGACAGGCGTATGTTAGCGTAAGATAAACAGATGATCAGATAACGGACTATGCGATTCTGCTCACGTTGCTTCATTTGTTTCCGACAGTGGAGATACATGTAGCTTTCCTCTGCTCATTAGACACATTTATCGAATCATTATTGCACCGACGCTCACAGTGATTACTGTGACCACCATTAGTGTTCTTTGTGGCATTACACATGAATGAGGAATTGTCCTTGATACGAAACAACAAAAATTCATAACCAATGTTGTCAAGAAATATAAATTCATACTATTAAAATGTAATCAATTTTGATTTAGAACTAAAATTAATTTTCGATGTATCGTACCCCGATGGTTTTTAAATGCTCGAAGCGAAAACATTAATATTTCAGTTTAATGTTGCAGCACGTGCACTATATATAATTTCATGATAAGAATACAGACAGAAAGGCATCTGACTGTAATTTCAATTAAATATATTGTGATCAACGATAGAATATTTATCTATGGGATGAATCATGATAATGAATATTAAAACAAAATCAAAAGAAAAGTAAACAAAAAAATACCGACCAGCACCAGTAAGGATATTTGAATGAAATGTTCGCTCCTGATGCATTTAGTTCCCGGATCGAATCTGCGTCACCGTACAGTGTGACCAGTACCATGTAAGAGCAACTGGATATACAAGCATAATAAATTTACACCAAAGAGGTGACTTGCCACTAATTGTAATGTCCAGCCAGAATTAGATTCAAGTAACGTGACGTTGATGTTTCACAGATACATGTTTCGCGAATATGATGAGTAAATGACTTTCTTATAAATAATGGCAAATTGGCTGACGTAACTCAATTTAGTATAAGACACAAGGAAACGTTCTCGGCAAACTTTGCTTTCATGCCAAGTGTCGGTCTAACACCTACTTCTATGTAAACAGTTATATTGGTAATAACTCTTTCACACGCACTTACACACACATACAAACACACACACACACACACACACAATATATATATATATATATATATGTATATATATATGTGTGTGTGCGTGCGTGTGTGTGTGTTTGTGTGTGTGTGTGTGTTTGTGTGTGTGTGTGTGTGTAGATATATATATATATATATATATATATATATATATATATATATATAAATATATATATATATATATATATATATATACACTACTTATTCTATCGGGTTCTTTTACCGATCTGCTAAGTTACGGGGACGTAAATGCACCAGCATCGGTTTTCAAGCGATGTCGGGGAGACAAACACAGACACAGAAATATATACACACAGATATATATACATATATATTTATTTATATACGACGGGTTTCTTCCAGTTTCCGTCTACCAAAATCACTCACAAGGTTTGATCGGCTCGAGGCTACAGTAGAAGACACTTGCCGAAGTTGCCACGCAGTGGGACTGAACCTGAAACCATGTTGTTAGTAAGCAAGCTATTTACCACACAACCACTCCCGCATCTATATGTGTGTTTGTATGTATGAATGAGTGTGCAATTTATAGGAAATATCCACGTGAATAATTACAAGGTAGCTAAAATGTTGCTAAAATGTGGTTTGATTCCGGCATAAATAAGACGTATTCAGGAGATTATTGGAAAAACACTCAGGATGTTATTAATACATTCATATCTTCTACATATGTTTCGATGGATGTATTCAAAATACGTCGGACAGGAAGAATTATCGTCAGCTATGCATCAATCTCAGATATAAATAATAACACACAGAAAAAGGAAGCCTTAGAAAATATGACGCATTCATATGCATATGCACGCACACGTACACACACGCAGATATGTAACATGCATACATATATATACACACACACACACACACACACACACACACACACACACACACACACATATATATATATATATATACATATATACATACACATACATATATACATACACACATACATACATGTATATATATATAAATATTCATATATATACATATATACATACACATACACACACACACACACACACATATATATATATATATATATACTTATCTATCCATACTTATATTTTACCAACACGAACATGAATGTATGCAAACATATACACATTCATGCATACATACGCAGATACACATTTACTTAAGCACATATGCATGTTCGTATACAAACATAGCATGCATATATACAGGAGTCAAGCCAGGTATATGCGCATATGCGTATATAGAAAGCCAAGTATTGAGGAGACGCTAAAAATTTAAGAGTTTCGTTAAGGACATATACTTCATTGAGTGAGAGAAGAAGAAAAGGTATAGAAAGATAGGGAGGGCGGAAAAGAAAACAAGGTAAAACCGGGAGACAGAGAGAGAAAGAGGAGAGAGAGTAATGGGTAAATTATATAGATAAGGGTAGAAAAAGAGAAAGAAATGGACTATAGATTCGTAAGGATCGACCTGATTGCTTCGATATTCCAATGGGAAGTTCTGATTCCGCTCAAGCTTCGGATTTGTGCGGAATTTATATTCTATCCGAACTTGAAGACCAATTCCCTAAGGTTAACTTCCACGATCTTACTCTAAACTTAAATACGGCTTTGTATTTTCCATGCCCTAAACCTTCTACTAACCTGAAATACATCAGCGTCTTTAGTAATCTCCATAACAATATAACAAAACACTTAATTAAAAACATAATATCACATAGAATTACTAAATTATCTGCCAACGAAACCGTTTTCAAATAGTAACACTGACTTTAATTACTCAGCTTTATATAAAACAGGATATAAGGAACAGATTAAATATGATAACCACTTTGCCCCCACCCATTATACCGATAACAATAACAGCCAGCAGTAATAACAATAATAATAGTGACACAATAACAACAACAGTACATATCTTGATCCTACCATTATCAATATTCCAAATAATACCCAATTCCACGTAACTATCCATTCTCCTTACCTTCGTATTCCTAAAAATAATTAGTGAAAGGGAAGTAACTATGCTTTTTCTTCCATTTTATGCTACAATAATAACACTAGATTTTTAATAATAAATCTCGCAAAGAATTACACAATTCTCATCAAAATATTTGGTTGATTATTCCATACGGTAAACAAGTATCCTTCCCCTATTATTTCGTCAAGCTATACCACTCGTCAAGCTATACCACTCGTCAAGCTATACCACTCTCCAAGCTATACCACTCGTCAAGCTATACCAAGATACCACTCGATTTTCAACACACACCGTATCAGAGCAGGTTTCTCTAACACCAACAATAGCTCACAAATTATATTGTTCCATAACAGCCGTATCCTAAGAGGTTACAATTTCTGTCCTAATAATTCTGGTTATCTTATTAACACTAACAATAATATTAACGATAATCTCTCTTTAAAATGATAACATCAATGTAACCAGCATTTGCAATTGTGGCCCTAATGAAACCTGTGTCCTAAATGGAAACTGACGAATTAAAAATGCTTTATACCAATGCAAAGTTACCTCTGGTAACAAGGAATTTATTTTTATAGAACTTGCTTCTACACTTTTGAAATCCAGACTGGCTAAACGTTTCCCTCCCTTCAAATACAATCGAAAGCATAAATCTAGTGGACTCCGTAAACTAATCTGGAACTTTAAGGACTCTAACAATTTTTTTTCTTTGGTCTTGATGCTTTCCTCATGGAGAGCTATAAGAGTTTTACAAATCGCAAAATCATTATTCAGTTATACTTCATAAAGATGTTCCTTATTTTACAAAAATATGATTTTCCGGATTGATACAGACTTCGAAATTAATTGATTGAAATTTTACACAAACTCATATTAACATTTATATTGGTTTAGAATTTTTGCACAAGGCCAGCTATTTCGGGGGGAGGGGTAAGTCAATTACATCGACCCCCATTGCTCAACTGGTATTTATTTTATCGACTCTGAAATGATGAAAGGTAAAAATCGACCTCGGTGCAATTTGAACCCAGAACGTAAAGACGGACAAAATGCCACTAAGCATTTCGTCCGGCAAGATAACGATTCTGCCAGATCACCATCTTAGTAATGACAAACATATTAAGTTTTCAAATGTATAGCGAGATATAGTTTATTGAATGCTAAATTTTATGCTAGAACAACGATTACACAAAATTGTATTTTATACAAGAAAAACCGATAGGATTTCGGCCAATAACCGAATAGAGTACGCAATTTCAATCATGGCTGCATTGTCAATCCAGAAAAAACAATTTCCTAAATTATCAATTATAAATTGGTGAGCAAAATGTTTAGTCAATTGTGTGAATACTTCGCACTCAGTTCCCGTCTAAATCTAGATGCTGAACGTATTTCATTCATTAGCAACTGCATAGATATAAAAGAGCAATCAAGTTTATTGTCAGCTACGCATTACATAAACATTAGCGTCAGCACATTTCCTAAAGGACTCCTCTTAAGTTGCACATTAATACAAATTAATGAATCTGGTGTTCCTCGTTTAAAAGCATTCACTCGATTAACATCATGAATTGAAGTCTGAGGAGATTATTCACATTCCCAGGTTTTGTTTAATATTTTAATTCTAGAGATTTTATTTTATATTTTACTTGCTTCAGTCAGTTGACAGAGGCCACGCTGGGGCACTGCCTTGAAGGATTTTTAGTCAAAGGGATCCATGTCATTAATGCTTTTAAGTCTGGTATACTTACACTATCGTTTCCTTTTGACGAACTGCTACGTTGCAAGGATATGAACACACCAAAGGAGGTTGTCAATCTGTGATGCAGGATAGACAAAAACTAAACACACACACACACACACAAACACACACACACACACACACACACACACATACACACACATATAGATGTATAGATATATTGACATACATATAC